>NC_091830.1:101010095-101045095 GCF_038994185.2 Dermacentor albipictus
TGTGAAAAATAAAAAAAAATTCTGTGATAGCGCATACATGTGTTGCTCGATTTCTTTGCCTCAATCTATCGAAAAGGTGAAACAGCTTATTTGCTGCGCTCAAATTTCGCATTAGGAAGTAACGTAATCGTCGGTAATTTTTTTTCTTTCTTTTTTTTTTGCCTCCATCGCAACTCAGTGCAGAAAAAGGCGAAACGGAAGGGGACCGTTGTCGCAGTATGGCGCCGCTTCGAACGGCTAGTCTTGCTGGCGCAGGCAGTGGTCGTCTGCTAGCAGCAGACGACCACTGCTTGATTGTCGTGAAGCAGCCACGGGGAGCTGCGCTGCGCGCGCTGTGTCGCGCGCGTTTCTTGTGGTCAACAAAGTGCCTCGTCATCCTGTTAGTGGCGCGCACGAAAAGCGGCTTTCGGCATGGTCAAAAGCCGCGCTCCCGAGACATGAGTGGGTGCGTTGGCGTCTCGAACCGGCCGATTTTCGGGGCGATGCGTGTGTTGGCGCGAGGCGCTCGCTATACACGAGGACCTCGCGAGAGGACTCCAGAGAGCAGCGTGCGTTCCTCCTGGGGCTATAACAGCGAGGCCGGCATTGACTGCCGCCTCGCGCACGCTGACACGAGGGGGCTGGTTCTTTTTTTTATTTTTTTTTCGCCGCCCCGGCTGACGTGGTAGCGGACTTTGCCGCGCGCGGGCGCCGACAGACTCCTGCCGGACTACATACAATTTCAGCAACAATCCCGCGGTTTAAGCGCCGGGCATTTTTGCTCGCTACCTGGCTTAAGCGCCGAGCATTTTTTAGGCTTAAGCGCGGCCGCCCCGGCTGACGTGGTCGGGGACTTGGCGCGTGCAGCCTGATGTTCAGTCCCCATATATGGCTCAACCGCGGGCGGGGTGCGGCCGCCCCGGCTGACGTGTAGCGGACTTTGCGTAATGTTGCCCGTTGTTTCACAGCAAACGGGCGCCGCGAATTTCGTGCTTTCTTTCCAGTTTGGACATTTGTCTTCGCGTACGGGTGCTGCGTTTGAGGAGCTTTATAGAGCGTCTCAAGAAAAACAATTTGTTTGGAGCTTCACGTGTAAGAGGAGTGTCTCCCTATTACGTGCCGGTTTTCCTTTTTTTTCCTCCCGATAACAGTACTCATGTGCCACTTGTGTCACCACGACATGAATTTTTTTTGGGCCATTTGATGATGCCATTTACAAAAATCTTAAACAACCGAGGCCCGCACCTGCTCAATCAACGCCAACTCAACTTAAGGAAGCTGATCGAAACCATCCAGTTTCGGAAAAGCTAATTTATGCAGTAGCATTCTTTTTATTATTATTGTGAGAGGCGTGAAATACAAACCATGAAATGAACGTCCGCTTGTTACCCTTTTGTTACTGCGGTGCGAAATCATCGCGCGTAATACCGATTCAATTTTGTCTTGTTTGGTGGTTTGTCGGCACTTTGTGTTCTTCAAGAAAATCAGCTACAGGCTTTTAAATTATGTGCGTGAAACTTTTCTCCACCTGCCACCCGGGACATACTTAAAGAAGAGAGAAAGCAGCCGGGGCCTTGAGATTTCGAAAATGCCGCGCTCTGGAATTTTCACATCAGCCATTGGGAAGATAATTATTATCCGTCACAAACAAAAAAAAACAGCCTTGAAATGAGCATTGATAGTGGCCACGTTTTTTCGGGGCATGTCTTGATGAAATAATTGCACTTCAGTTCGTTGGTTCAATTGCATTTGTTGGCTCCTTGCAGCATGTTTAGATTTCATCTTTTTCAGTATTCCTAGTGTTCTCATTGTAGTATGAATAACCTGCAGATTTTTCGTTGTTGTTGTTATGCGTTATACAATGCTGAGCGATGTTTTTCCTTTCCTTGAAGCTAGCCATAGAAGTATAAAACTTTCTATAAAATCATTACAATAAGAATCCAGCATACGGTTCATCATCGGCGCGATAAACGTTCGGGAAGTGGCGACTTTTAATGCCGTGATCATGAAGCTTAACAGCAGAGCATGTTCATCAGATATGCCAGGGGTGACGTAACGCAAGGCGTGAATCGAATCTAAGATTGAAATGGCGTTCTGAATTCTTTTGGTTCCAGATAGAACAAAAAAAATATATAAAAAAGCATGTCATTGATTGTCATTCAAACCTCAAGAGCGCGTGGAGAAAGTGTTCCGGTTTACATTCGGCAAATCGAAATGAACGGCTAAAATTAACCTATCGTCTGGTTTCATGCGGGAGATCACGTGCGCACGCAAATTTCTTCGTACGGGAATTTTATGAAGTGAAGGCGGATCATTTCCTTTGTCTAGTTCATGTTCGTAGGCGCAAATTGCAAACGTAATACTTGGAGGAACGTTTCCACTAATCTACAGGGGCTCTCTCATTTCTCCGATTGCTCGCAAACACATTGCATTGCTAGTCGTGACGTTTCACAGCGACGTTTCACCATGCACGTCGAAGTTGATTACCAGTACCGCGCCAGCGTCGAGCGGCCGGCGAAGCGACGAACTCAGCAGCGCATGCGCGAGGCCCTACAACACCCCAACCGAGCTTCCCTGCTTATCGGAGGGAGCGAGTGCGCGTGAACGCGGGCTCGTCTGATGATCTGGATTAAAGAAAAAAAAAGAGTCCGAGATATTGACAAAGACAAGTGGTCGCTGTCGCTCTGAATCTTAGCGCGTTATAGAAAACGTGGGATGGCGGTGCTTCCTCGAAGGTCTAAAAGTACAATCTTCGAACAAGCGCACCCAGCGGAACGTGGAGCTAGTATCCTTCTTCTTGGAACGGTTTGCAATGGACTGCTTGAATGTGCCGACCACGCGTCACGGGTCGCGTATAGAGCCAACGTTTGGCAAGAACGCGTCTAGCACAACCGATCGCGGTTGCGATAACCCATCGTTGGTAGCGAAAAAAAGAAAGATAGAAATTTAAAAAAAACACCTACCCGCAGCTTGTAGCAATAACCGTAAATGTGGTTCTAAATATAGGTTCGCTGGTCACTGAAACTTTCTCATAACGCACACCACTGTAGTCCAAAAAGAACAAAGCACGCACAATAGATATGACACAGCCGTCACCGCATGATTTCGCGTTTTCCTTATTGCATTACTTTCGTGGGCATGCGCGCTAGGGCCACGCAGGCCAGGAGGCAAGGGGAAAAAAATAAGAAATGATACGCGATCCTCAGCATTGACTTGGCTGATGTGGCACTCGCATTTATGTTCTTTACCTTAGGCGAGCGCAACGCGCCAACTGAACTCCAATTTCCCATAACGGAAATTCGTATTTGGCCATTTGGTTGTATTTTTGGCTGATGTTCGCGTTTTTCGCCCGAGTATGCGCTTCACTGCGCCGCTCGTTGCCCCTTCAATGCGGCTTCACTGCCCTGCAGGCGTGTTCTGCGTCAAGCCGAACCACCAGGCAAAAAGCCTGGGCGCCGCCATCTTGTTGAGAGCGGCGCCGGGGACACAATCGCGCCTAGCTCATTGAGTTTTCCCCCAAAACTGAACGAAATAGCCTTATTTAAATGAGAAAGATGCCACGAGAGCCGCAACGAAGGACCTTAAGGATTACCGAAGGGTAACTGAGGCCGAAGCAACGAGCTTTGGAAAGAAGAATGATGGGTGTAGTGCTACGGGGGATAAGAATAGAGCAGATTCGGGGGGTGAGCGAACAAACGCGAGCTAATGACACCTTAGTTTAAACCAAGGAAAAGAAATGGGCGTGCGCAGGGCATGCAATGTGGGGGGAAGATCATCAATTAAGGGTTACCGACAGAATTCTAAGAGAAGGGAAGCGTAGCACGGGGTGGCGGAAATTTAGGAGGGCAGATTAGATTAGGAAGGGCGCAGGCACTAGACGGCGACCGCGACCGGGGTTACACGTGACCGGAGTGCTTGGAGAATTATGGGAGAGGTCTTTGCCCTGCAGTGGTCGTAGCCAGCAGGATGATGATGACGAAAAGGTAGCAACAGGCATTCATAACATACAGGTTGGAAAGCTGAGGCACCTCTGAACCCTTGAATATATCTCGCCACACTTGGCCATACGACAAGTTTGTTTTCGAGGCGTTCGGTCCCACTGCAGCGAAAATGTTGCCGGAAATCGGGCACTCCATTTTTGTTTCATAGAGAGCCTTTCTTCCACTAGGGCAGCGGATTTTCGCAGGGCGAGCTTGCTGTGGTTTGCGGATCAAAGCGATAGTGAACTCCAAAATGCAGTGTTGGCTTTGAGTGGGACTTACATTGATTGCAAAACCCACGGCTAATCACCCTTCCCCCCCAAGTGGCTCATTACAGCAGACAATCGTTCAGAAACACCGGCATCGTTGCGTATAGTATGGGAATGGTGCGTGTCACGTGAGTGCTCGCTTCGAGCTTGTGTTCTTCATTTTGATTGAATGAAGTCTCACCTAAGTGAGCGGGGGCCGATCCCGGAGGTAGTGCAATACCGGGCCGACCTGCGGCGGAGGTGAAGCAGGCTTCAAGCACTCCGCCAACTTCCAAAAATAGGTTTAATATCGTGGGTCCATATAGAACCCCTATCAGATATTAAGCTGATAAGAACAGAGTTTTTTATTCATGCTATTTAGAGTACATCAAAAATATGTGTTACAAAACCAAGGAGAAAACGAATAAAAGGTGTATAATCTAAAAACGCAAACAAATGGCTAAAAAAACTAGCTAGTGGTGTTAGTAATAAAAGACTAAAACTGTAAAGGTGTAAAACAGTGCAAAAAATGGCGCTTCTCTAAAAACATAAGATCATTAAGAGGTGCCGACATGGGCTCTAAAAATCTTTGTAGAGGCGCTGATTGTATCGCTGATGCACAGGCGTTTGAGTGTCCGTAGGCATGACCTACTACATAGCCTGCGCATCACCCGGTCGTTCCCCACATCCCAGCTGCCAAGGCAGCCGACGACCACCGCGTCCACCGTCACGCGTTGGAACCGGCGGAGGAGATGACGTTGTACAGGGGCGTACTTCTCCTCCTTAGCCTTCCGGGCGTCCTGGAATGCCTGCAGCCTGTTCTCGAAAGGGCAGCAGACGTCCAGGATGAGTGCCTCCTCTCCACGGGCCAGTACCAGGTCGGGCTTGAGTGATGTGTTGCCCACGACCTGGTTCTCCGCAATGACTGTAAACCGACCCAAGGCAGCCGTTTTTATTCTGGCGACGATGGTGTTATGACGCTCCGTCATAGCCCGGCGCTGCCGCATGCAGTGGCAAAGTACATGCGGCAGTGTGTCCTCCCCATACCCGCAGCGTCTGCATCTTTAGTCCGCTGCGGGTGCCCAGAGTCTTGTGGCATTGAGGGGGAGGAGATTTAGTCGGGCTCGATGCACGAAGCGCCAGTCGATGAAGCGGGTGTAGCGGCCGGACCTCATCAAATGGGAGTTTGCCGGGTCGGCCGCCACACACACCATCGCCTTGCCCTGGTTCGGTTTGTCTTGCAGAGTTCTGTCCCTTTCGGTGGAGAGGAGCGCCCGGATGGTCTTGACCAGCTTGTGGCGGTTCCTCGGTGACACAGAGGCCTCTCCGCAGTTGATGCGGGCTCCATGCTCCAAGAGCTCCTAGGCGACCGGAGGCGACGGGAGGCTTTCCGGGCCTCCGTCCACACAGACTGGACCTGTGTGGACGTTTGTCAGAAGTCGCCCTCCGTCTCGCCTGAGAGGTAAGCCTCCATGTCCTCGGTGTTCGCGGGTCGTCTCAGCCGCCTTGACACTACGCCCTCGAGCTCTCCTGCTGCACGCTCCCGGACCTCCACGTCGGTCGTCGTCAGTAGCTTGAAGGCTCCATCCACCCGAAAGATGTCGCTGAGCTCCGCCGCAAGTGGGATCCCTGCACTGCCAGCCTGAGAGCTTCCGTACAAGTATTCATTGGAAGCTCTGGCTGGCACGTACAGGGTCTTCTTGATGAGCGGGCGGAGCTCCTCGTCCAGGCGTTGCCACTCTCCTTTGCTGGCAAGGCCCACCCGCATGGCAAAGTTGAGGGCTGGATACAAAAATGTTTTGATAGCATCCAGCCTCTGCCATGGGGCGAGCATAGAGGAGAGCAGCTTTCTGCCCAGGTGGATGGCATCGTCGACCGTCGTTTCGTCCGGCAGCACCCTGAACCCCACTGGACGGCCCAGGAACTTGTGCCCCTGGAAGTCGCCAAGCGCCGGAATCGGGTCGCCACCCACGGTGAAAGAGGTGGGCCGTGTACCCACGGGGTGGCGACCAGACAGGTGTAGAGACCGGCACTTGGCGGCGTTGAGTCGCAGCCCGAGCCGGGCCGACAGGGCTGTTACACGGTCCAACCCAGGCAGCACACCAGCATTGGTCCAACCATGGCCCAATGCTGGCAAAAATTGGCACCAATGTTGGACCAATGTTGGCATATTGGCAAAGTGCAACCCAATCCAATGTTGGCCCAGCGTTAAAGCCAAGATTGGACCAATGTTATGCCAATGCAGCAGCCATCGTTGGACCAGCGTTAAAGCCAAGATTGGGCCAATGTTATGCCAATGCAGCAGCCATCGTGCTGCCAGCGTAGGACCAGCGTTAAAGCCAAGATTGGACCAATGTTATGCCAATGCAGCATTCATCGTAGGACCAGCGTTAAAGCCAAGATTGGGCCAATGTTATGCCAATGCAGCAGCCATCGTGCTGCCAGCGTAGGACCAGTGTTGAGCCATATCGTTGCCATTATTAATGCCAGCTTTGAGCCAATGCCCTTTGCATGACGAATATTCTAGATATGCTTGCTTTAGAGCACGCACATATTCTTACCGCAAACATTTTTCTAGCGGCATTTTTTGTAGCAATTGTCCCCTTACTGTCTTCCTCAATAGTAGCTAGGAAAGCTCGGCAAAAAGATGTCAAGCAGAAGTCATATATGATTGGAAATAATAAAAGAATACTGAAATTGACGTTTATGACAGTTTATTGCGAATAAATTTTCACAAACAGGCATTTTCCGTGGACCTAGATGGGTGACGCTCGGTTATCTTCAAACAGTTTATTTACAGGCACTGCCCTCAGGATAGGAATCGGGCAAGGTGCCGAGGACGGTGGGCTGGCCAGGGGTTTCAGGGCAGGGAGCTGACGTCGGTAGGCAGGTTTGTCAGTGCTTGGATGACAGCGGGCTTATCAGGCCCCCGAGGACCACGATAACGCGGTGGTTTCGTTGATATTGCCACCATATCCGATAGCGACTTCACCATTACTTGGAGGAAATGTTTGCTCTGTAAAATGAAAAGAAACAATGTCAGAGATATTGGTATGACAAATGTATGATGGAGAGTTTTCATTTGAAAAATCGCCATACTGCAACACTATTATAAATCGGAGCAGAGAGTTCGAAGGGGTGAATCAAGAAACTTTCTTGCAAGAGATTTGTCAAGTAACACTTCTTAATATTTCGACATATATGGCTTACCTTGTACAAGATGTAACGTAATATTTAGAACAGACATAAAATGCGCAGGATCCGTCCGCTTTGTTTACAGCTCACACCTAGTCAGCGTAGCGCTTTAAAATAAAAAATTGCAGCAAAACCTGCTGCAGCACAAAAAGCCTAGTTTCAGACTGTGTAGACGCAATGCAGCCTTCCTGCGAAATTTTTAATGTGGAAACCGAGAAGTTCCGTCAAGAAACACTAGTAAAAGGAGCATTTATTATACGAAAAGAAAGAAATACTGTCAGCTGGAAATGATGCTTGACCTATACCAGTGAGAAGAAGCGTGGTTCCTCGGTATCACTAGCAGGATCAGGCCGCACGCGTGGCTTGATAAAATCATATTCCTGGAATTTGGGTGAAATTCACAGATTTACACGTGGTTCTACTCCAGGCACTATTCAAAGGCTGCAAATAAAAAGAGCTATTTAATTACAGGCATTCTACATTAGCCAAGCCTGTTTCAGTAATATATATACCGCGTGATATTGCTTGGGTGATATAGCTTGGGTGATATTGCTTCTGATAAAACTTTTAACATGCGCGAAACAAATGCACTCACCATTGTATGATCCATGCTTCTTTGTATCCGAGTTCATCCCGCATCGAAGACGGTGCCCACGAGCGCCGACTTTTTTTCTAATTGTTGTTTCGCCTATATTAATTCTAACACTCACAAAAATTCGTGGCCACATTCTGCGTATTTCAAGATGTAGGCTTCTCAGTAGGAATGACGACCGCAAGCAAGAATTTTTCACGAGAGGAGTGCTCTGGCAAGAACGGACGGCAAGCACTCAGGCGGTGTTGCACCCAGTCGGCGTGCTAGCGACGCATAGAAGGAAAGAGTGAAAGGAAAGGGTGAACGAAGAATACGGCGTAAACGCCCCTTTCCCCCACTGGACCTAGCCCGAACGGGTTTTGGGGTGGCAGCGATGGAGGGCGACAAGGAGGACAATAGTGACCCCTCTGCTTTCCCCCATGCTTCCCAGAGCACCCAATTCGACACAGCAGCTTATGGCTGTCTGAACACTTGACTGATAACATTGACAGGCTCACCTGGGTGCGTGAAGGAGAGGCAAGGGGGGGCTAAAGGACGGAAAGCTAGGCCGAAAAAAAAAATCGGGAATGCGCCGTGCCTACTAAACGCAACGACAAGAGGTTGTTGACACGCAAATGCCAAAACGTGCAATTAATTTTTTTTTCTGTCAGGGGCATTCATACAAGGAGCTTACTACACATGCACGAACAAACAAATATATTAGAATAGGAGCATGATGTCGCCGCAACATGCCATGCATGCTAAACAAACTAACAATAGCTTCAGTAATGCATATCCGCTCCATCTCGATGCAATATAAAACGGTTCCATCAGCTCTGAGGCACTGTAATTCTCGATTCTCCTCAGAATCTTGACCCACTAAAGCCGCGGAGCGTACATGCAAAAAATACAATGCGCAGGCAAATTCGCAATACCGTTGCTTCTTATAGAAAGCTCAAGTTCTTATTCACGATCAATAAAGCAGCGGCTAAATTTATGCGACTTCCCCTGCTTGCTACGTGGTACACTGGCTTTTCTCTTTAGGGGACACATTTCGGTAAAGGAGAAGTGCAATAATGGCGGTGTACCATTCATGGAGTTGACATGGGAGAACATATTTTTGGTTCCTGCGCAGTGTGCCTGTGATCAGTGCGTTAGTTTTCAAAACACGTTGTTCAATCTCAGCAAGTCGTAGAGCACTAAAAGCCGACAAGGCGAAAATTAGCTTATTACGGGCCAATTTCCTCCAAAGAAAGCCAACTAGTAACCCATATTGGCAAATCCATACGAAAGTCGGTCCAATAATTCCCGCCTTGTTGAACGGCAGTGCCAATATTGTTTACTGACTGTGTAAAGTGGGCCAACATTGGATCTCTATCAGAATGGCACAGCCAATATTGTTTACTTACTGTGTAAAGTGGGCCAACATTGGATCTCTATCAGAATGGCATAGCCAATATTGTTTACTGACTGTGTAAAGTGGGCCAACATTGGATCTCTATCAGAATGGCACAGCCAATATTGTTTACCTACTGTGTACAGTGGGCCAACATTGGATCTCTATCAGAATGGCACAGCCAATATTGTTTACTGACTGTGTAAAGTGGGCCAACATTGGATCTCTATCAGAATGGCACAGCCAATATTGTTTACTTACTGTGTAAAGTGGGCCAACATTGGATCTCTATCAGAATGGCATAGCCAATATTGTTTACTGACTGTGTAAAGTGGGCCAACATTGGATCTCTATCAGAATGGCACAGCCAATATTGTTTACCTACTGTGTAAAGTGGGCCAACATTGGATCTCTATCAGAATGGCACAGCCAATATTGTTTACTGACTGTGTAAAGTGGGCCAACGTTGGATCTCTATCAGAATGGCACAGCCAATATTGGCGCCACGCTGTTAACCTTAGGCCAACATTGGGCCAGGAACCAGAATGGCACTGCCAATATTGGAACCACGCTGTTAATCTTAGGCCGTCATTGGGCCAAGAAGTGCCAATATGTTTCCAACGTTGGCCCAACCTGGCGTGCCGCCTGGGAAGCGGCTCTGCAGGGTGGTGGGATCCGTGGCCAGCAGCGTCAGATCATCGGCGTAGGCAAGGATGTTGTGCTGCCTATCGCCTCCCTGTACTGCACGGATGACCGGGTCCACCACCAGGTTGAAAAGCAGGCCGCTCAGAGGACAGCCCTGTCTCAGCCCAGCTCCGATGGCGATTGGCTCCGTAATGCCAGCTGCTGCCACGACGCAGGTGGTGTTGGCGCGGTAGAGGTCTTCAACGATGGTAGCAAAGGCCTCCCCCGCGCAGGCGCCGCGGACAGCGTCGACGAGGGCCTGATGGGCGACCGAGCCGAAAGCGTTGGCAAAATCGAGGAACCCCACGCACAGCTCCCCACCTCCTGTCCTGGCATCATCCAGGCGTCCCTGCAGCACGAAGTTGTGTTCAAACACCCCATCGTGCGGCAGGAAGCCCTTCTGACACCTGGACAGTACCGCATGGTCGCCCAACCACCTCTGCAGCCGGGTGGTGAGACACCCGGCATACAGTTTGGCAATTGTGCGACCAAGGGCAATGGGTCGCCAGTTTGTGGGGTCCTCGCGGTCGCCCTTCTTGTAGATCAGGATAGTCCTCGTCGACTTCCAGCTCAGGGGCGTGCGGCGGTATTGGAGGCATACGTTGTATACCGCCGCCAGGAACCTGCCCTCAGGGTCCACCTGCCTCCAGTGGTGGTACGTGAGGCGGTCCTCCCCTGGAGCTGTACTCTCGCATTTACGGAGCTTGGCTGCGACTTCTTCCGGTGTAAAGGGGCACAAGTCCAGTTCTTCGGTGGCTGGAAGCCTTGACCTCAGGATGCTGGTATCCACGGGCGTTGGTGACCAGAGGTTAGAGTAGTGGTCCTGCAGTGCGTGGGGGTCGATCGGACAGAGCTGGGACGGGCCTTCAGTGATTAACCGCACTGCCCGGCGCCGGTTCCTTCTGTATAGAGTTTGGATCTGCTGGGGGTTGTCGGGGTTCACCTCACGCCTCCGTGATTGGCGCGAGTCCCCGACTGGCAGCCGCAGGTGTTTGGTTCCGGCTGCAATGGCACGGTCGAGGATGTTTTTAAACCGTGCCCACTCCCCAGCAGACTCAGGCAACCAGCTCAATGCCCGCAGCTCTGCCGTTTCGTCCGCTAAGGTCCACGCACTGCCCTCTGGCCGTGTGGTACCAGCATGTTCGTCCTGGGTCCCGAAGTCCTGGGTGCTTCCGTCATGGTCCTGCACCTCTGCCCTGCCTGGGGAGAGCTCCTGCATGGCCGCCGGGTCGTGAGCCTCGGAGACTGGTGCTCCCGGGCTGCCTCGGTTGGACGGCAGCGATGGTGTTGGAGAAGGAGAGGCCGAGGTCGCGGTCCGCCCTGACTGGTTTGGCGTCCGCGGAGAAGGTGCCTCGGCCATCTCGCCATCGCTGCTGTGTCCGGGTGTTCCCAGAGGTGCCACGGGAGACGGCTCCGGGTCGGCGGCCTGCCCGGTGGCCACTGCTGGTGTTCCAAGAGGGTCCTCAGCGGGACCCTCGGTGCTGTCCTGCTCTGCTGCGGGGGTGCTGTCGTTGTCCTGCTCTGACGCACCAGTGGCAGCACCCGCGGCGAGATCACGCCTGGCTGCCAGTGCCGCCTCCCTCCTGTGCCACTGCTCGTGGTTGCTCAAGCCCCTCCTTGTGGGGAAGGACATTGAGCAACTGCCACACTGGTGTGGCAGGGCAGCATGGGGGGCGGCAGTCGAGTTGGCTGCAGCCAGGCAGGCGTGAGAGGCTGGTCGAAGCCCCAGTGTCTCGCCGCAGATGCTGCACACGTTGATGGTGCGCCGCATCCTGGTGCCGTGTTCGAGTTCTAGGTGCCGCTGGAGGGACTGCCGCCGCGCTGTCCATTTGGCCGCGGCATAGGCAGCTCGGCAGCCCTCTTCGCAGCACCGGACCGTGTGGGGCACGGGAAAGAACACCGTGAGGGTGCCTTCCTCACGGGCCGGCTGGCGTTCCTGCCCAGGGGCGTTGGGGTCGCCATCGTCTTCGCTGATGTCATGGGCCGTGCGGCCGTGGCCCCCAAGATCCATTGAATGGTCTTACCTTCCGGACCCGGCGGCTCTCCTTAAAGGAGGCCAGGTCCGGAGGCTAGGGGGCCACCAGGGATGGCAGCGAGTGGGCCGGGCCCATGACAGACGATGGCGAAGGCAGGGGCCAGCCGGTTGTGCCCCAGCACAGCACCAGTCGGGACGGCAGGACCAACAGGCACCCCGCAGGCAGGCAGCAGCAAGCAGTGGTCAGGCCGAGCGGGGCAGGAGTCTCCGGGGGGCGGCAGGCAGCGCCAGGCAGCGGCAGGACCAGGAAGCGGGCCGGTGTGGGTCGTCCAGGGGCCACCAGGTAGCAGCACGTGGGCTGTCCTGGAGGCAGTGCAGCAGGGAGCCGAGGGCCTGGAAAGATAGGGCTGGGATAGGGGAAGACACTGCTATAACCGGAGCAGGTATCCGGGCGCCTCTACAAAGATAAGTGTGTCAAAGGCCGGGCAAGCCAGCTGCATTGACTACACTTTGATCTTAGCCAAAAGGCCGAGAAGCGATCTTCATTTTGATTGAATGAAGTCTCACCTAAGTGAGCGGGGGCCGATCCCGGAGGTAGTGCAATAGCGGGCCGACCTGCGGCGGAGGTGAAGCAGGCTTCAGGCACTCCGCCAACTTCTAAAAATAGGTTTAATATCGTGGGTCCATATAGAACCCGTATCAGATATTAAGCTGATAAGAACAGATACTACACACAGGGAATTTTATTAACATGTTACTGACATGTCAAAAATCTATGTACATCAGTCTAATGTACAGTGTACTGAAACAAATGGCTTACAACAAAATGGACAACCAGTACATATGATGATATATACAATGCATATGATCGTGGTATATACAAGAGTAGCTTTTCCGTGAAAGGTTTATTGGCACAGTTCTTTGCGAGTAAATGCAATTTACACGTTGTATGAACAGAGGATCACCGACAATACACTGTGTGGTTTGTACACTTGACAGCATGCACGTAGGCAAATAACACTACCAGACCCCTTGGGGCTGGTTGTCTATAAATCAGGAATTCACGTGGTTTGACTACATTTTCACAACAAGACTTGATTCTTTCCCTGTTGAGTTCGTAGATTACTCCCCCTTTGTATAATTGTCATCTACATTGTGTTTATTTGCTGGAAGTGTATCTCCTAGCTGCGAGAGAATTGTATCGATAGGAGGAGGCATGAATGCATGGTATTAGACGTGGCTCATGGGCGCTATGATTTTGTCATTTTTGATACTCCAAAACCGCGTGTGCCACTTTCGAAGAAACTGGTCTCCTCCATTTCTAGCGAGCTCTTTGGATAAAATCCTTTTCATCCATATCCGTGTGTATTTTAGCACGGGGTAGACGGCTCTTTGCGGGCGCCTCTTCAACTCAGCCTGTCCTCGTCTTTTCCAGATACAAAACATGATTACGAGTGTCAAAAGCTTCTCAAAGCGAGATTTCTTGGTCACCTGATGGAGTAATCTGCATTTGAATGTGTTGCTTGCTACCCTCCAGACCGCTTTGGCCGGTCCGCACTCCGTGAGGGCATGTTTTTGGGTTTCTGGTTGATCGCAGTTGGGGCACCGGTCTGTTTCAGTTATTCCCAGGTGCTTTAGTCGTGCTTTCGTGGGTAGTACGCCCCATCTTCTTTGCCATTCGAAGTCTCGTATTGGTCCCGGTAAGTCCGTTTGTGCCCACCATTTCCATTTTGCCGGGGTGCTTTTCATTGCTTCTTCTAGTTCAAGTTCTGTTATTGCTATGGCGGCATTGACTTCGGCTGGCTTGACAGCTGCTATAGGGGTGTCCGGGCACAATTCTTCAATAGCTTTACAGGTGTGAACTGCGTCCTTATAAAATTCTAGTGGCCGTTCGGCGCGTGGACCATACCATTTGACTGGTGCCACAAAACGATCCAGTGTGCTGAGCCAATAGTGTAGCGCCGTGATGCCCACATACTGGTCGCTGTTTAGCAGTGTTGCGAGTGTTTTGGCCGCTAGGATTCTTGCTGTCTGGGCAACATTGGTAATTGTTAGTCCCCCCCTCTGTTTAGGTAGCCGTAGAATCCGTCGGGGTAGGGGTGCGGTCTTCTTTTGTCACAAGTATATACTGATAAGGGATTCCAGTTTTTTGGCCACTAACTTTGGCATTCGTGTGATCCTCGCCGCATAGAAGGCGGGTGCGCACATCTTGGCTTTGATGATTTCTGCTTTTTCTATAAGACTAAGTTCCGGGGTTGTTGTTTCCTCTGCTACTTTTCGTGCTTTATTGAGGGGATCTATCCAACTTTTCGCCGAGACGTTTCCCGCTTCAAACCAGAGGCCGAGTACTTTAACCGCTTCCAAGAATTGTATGTCAGGTAAGTCGCGTTCAGAAAAGGAGCTAAAACGGAGTGCTTTGCTTTTTTTTCGTTTATTTTGGCGCCGGAGAGGGTGGCGTAGTCATTGAAAATGTGTATTGCTGTTCTGTAGCTGCTTTCATCTCTAATAAAAAGGCATATGTCGTGCGCAAATGCCGAGATTTTCACTTCGTGGGATCCCGGTAATGGGAAATCCCGGATCCTTGAGTCTTCGTTGATTTTCCGCAACAAGGGATCTAATGCTAATACAAACAAGCTGGGCGATAAGGCGCAGCCTTGGCGTACACCCTTGTTTATGGAAAAACGTCTGGATACTTTGTTGTTGATTAGGATCTCGCTTTGGGCATCGCGATAAAGTGTTCGGATGATGTCAATGAACTCTTGTGGGAAGCCAAAAGACTGCATTACGCGAAACATATATGCCTGACGCATGTTATCAAAGGCTTTTTCTTGGTCGAGGGTTACAAAGGCGCCTTTGTACTGTTTTGTTTTGGCGTACGCGAAAACATCGCGGGTGAGGGTCAAGGCCGCAAAAATGGACCTGCCCGAGATTGCCGCTGCCTGGAAATCGGATATGATGGTTGGTGTGATATCGCTTAATCTGTTTGCTAGTATGGACGTGGCGATCTTATAATCTGCATTGAGTAACGTCACTGGGCGCCAGGCGTTAACGTCAAGTGGGTCAGCATTGGCCTTGAGAAGAAGGACAATTCTTCCTCGCGTGAAAGATGCAGGTTTTCTGTGGTTCGTAATGACGTCATTCAGTGTTTTAACTAAGCGTTCGCCTATCTCGGGGAAGAACTCATGGTAAAAGCCGATAAGGATTCCGTCCGGTCCGGGGGCCGATTCTTTGTTCATGTTGCGGATTACCCGCAAGGCCTCTTCTTTTGTGATTGGTGCATACAATAGACTTGCGTCTTCGTCTTTGAGTTGTGGGAGTCGAGGAAACCACGAGTACGTGGTAAGTACGGGCTGGTCGTCTTTTTCCTGCAGGATTTCTGGGAAGTGGTCTACAAAGATCTTTTCTATGGCTGTCTGGTCTGTTATTATGTCTCCATTGTGGGAGCGTATTCGCCTGATGTTGATCTTGACTCTCGTTTGATTGGCTTCGTGCTGAATGCTTCCATCAATTATGGACTGCTGTCCTTGTAGTCCCATTGGTTGGTTCGATCCCTGTTTTAGTTCTTTCATGATCTCTCGGTATCTGTCACGCATGTCGCTAAGATATTCTTGTGTACAAAAGGTTAGGTCGCCCCCTCTTTTTATTATGAGGATCCGTCTGGAAATTTCGTTTAGTTTGGCAGTGAGTTTCAGTTTTCTATTTCTTCCTGCGTCCATTAGAATGTCTTTCCATTGATTTTTCAGATCATCCCACTCTGTGTCTTCTGGAGAAGATGCCATGCATCTTGCGAGGTTCTGTCTAATGGTCTGGCATGCTTCAGGGTCCCGTGTGAGGTTGGCGTCCATTTTCCATCTGTTTGGTAGCGGCGCTGGCCCACTCTGTCCTTTGATCTTTAGACTTAGGGGTCTATGGTCGCTGAAAGGTTTGAATCCTTCCGGGCCATTAATGATATGGATGTCCAAAACCTCGGAGAGCAATTCTGCAGAGACATAGGCTCGGTCAAGACGGGAATGTGTAGACCCACAGGAGCGGGTACTCTCAAACAAGTTGCCGTGTGCTACTACCCAAGCGTCTGACAAATTGTAGTATACTAGTAATTTGCGTAGCTCCCTTGCGTGGTGGTGGGGTTTCCCCTGCCCCGGTCCTCTGATATCACGAAAGGCGTCCAGGACGCAGTTGAAGTCTCCCATCAACACACAAGGTAACTTGGTGGGTATGTAGTCCCAGAGATCCTTAAAGAAATCATTGGTTAGGTTTCGAGAAACCGGGGCATACACGTTGATTATTCGAATTTTCTGGTTGCCTATGTACATGTCCAGGCATATGATGCGGCCCTTCGTGTCATAGGTACAAAAGGTCTTGTTGCGGAAACGCCCAGACACAAAAACTACACCTGTGCCACACGATTTGGAACACGTGAGAGAAAAAAAGGCGTCTACTCCGTTTTGTTGACGAAAAGATACCACATCTTGTGGAGTACGTATATTCGTTTCTTGTAGAAAAAGAATGTCAATGCCCTTTTCTCGGGCGAAAGAAAGAAGCTGTCTTTGCTTATAGAGTTTGCGCAATCCTCTAACGTTAAACGAGGCGCAATGGAGGCATTCCATTGAGAGAAGCAAAAGAAAAAGGAAAAGAAAAACAGTCCTACAAGAGGTGGGGGGTACCGACGAGCGGTTGAAAGTTGTGTCAGATTTAGTGGTAGACTGGTGGTTCGTACTATTCATTGCCACGCCCGTATTTTTCCTCCCTTTCGCTTGCTCCGCATCGCCTACCGGTTACGATTGTGGTTAATAGCGCCAATCTTATCTGCCGATAGTAGTGGCTTGAGCGGCTTCGTCCCATTCACATCGTAGCGGGGTGCATTACGTGACACCTCTGTTTTGTTCGTGTGAGAGGCGGCTTACAGGACCCCGCCCTCTCCCCCTTTCCCACTCTGCGCCGATACTTCCATATCGCTATCCGAGGAATCAGCTTTCTCGATTGCCGGTGATGTTTTTCTCGGTTTTTTGTGTGTCGACGTTTTAGCATCGCCCTCGCTACTGGATAGCTCCCCTTTCTTCCGCCGTTGCGTGTTTGGGCTTTCGCTTTGTTTGCCGTGACCTTGTTCTTGGTTCCTGTTTTTCCGTGACGATCTAGAATGTTGTCTTGGTTCATTCTTAAAGGGATTATTGGTTGGCGTCGTTTTTGCTTCTTGCCTACTCTGGTGGGTCGCAGGACCTTTGTTTGCCGTTGTTTGTATGCCTGCCGCCGGCGTAGCTTGTGGGGAGGGGGGCGGAGGCATGTCGCGATGTTCTTCCATCTCTGGCACGCGGTAGCGTCCGCTGCTCACAATCGGTTGTTCCCCTAAGTTTGTTTTCTTTGTCGTATGTGGTCCAGAAGGTTGTTTATCGTGCACTAGTTTTGAGGCCTGCGTGGTGCGATTAGGTTCAGGCGCTTGGGGGATCGGCTCTGACGCGAGGCATTCAGTTGTTTTGTTCTTGTCTTGAACTGCATTCGTTTCGCTATCAGTGACAGTCGTAGTGTCACTCATGTCACCTGAGGAGCTAGATGGCGAGGGTTCCTCGGTTGTTTTCCCCTCTGTCGAATCGACAGGGCTGGTTGACTTGTTCGTTTCTGTGCCTGTATTGTCCGATGATTCCTGGCTGCTGGTATCGCTTGGCGTTTTGCCATTCCAATAGTCCCGTCGGGGGGTTGGAGGCTTTGTCTCGCGGGGATGAAGCACTTGTAACCCAGAAGTTTTCGGTAAGGCTGGAAAATCTTTCTCCGATGGTGTGTCGCGTGCTGACGTTACGTCTGCCTGTGGGAGTGCAGACACCGCCCCCGCGTACGATTTCGCATACGCACGGCTGCGAAAGCACGCGCGCTTGCCATGATGTCCTCCGCATTTCCGGCATTGCTCGTCACATTCCGCGTCGCTGTGCCCGAAGGTGCCACAACGCTTACAGAACGCGGCCGTGCATGCATTAGCCATGTGGGACCCGTCCCCACAGCGTGCACAAACGCGGCGCATGCCCCGATATTCGCACATGATGCGGAATCCCTGGACTGTCAAGAAGTTCGGTATGGGCCTGGTCATCTCTATCCTTACCACGCGCACTCCGTTTAATTTGTTGGACCGGTTGTTGGCCTTCGCAAAGGAAACACTTTTGATTTTGCCATATTGCTGTAAGGCGAATGACAACGATTCCGCGGACAAGTACACGGGATAGCGATAGACGTTAACAAAAGTCACTGGTGGGCCGACCGCGTCGACTGGCACTTTAACATCGTTGACAAAAAATCCTTCCGCAACCATTAAAGCAGTCGCCTGTGTGGCATTGCGGGTACACACGAGACATTTTGCCCCGCCCATATGCTGTAGAGCCAAGACGCTATCCTCCCCAGCTGTACGCTCTACCGCGTCGATAAGATCGTCAATGGAAATGTCTCCGTCAGGAGCGTCAAACAAAAAACAATTTTCCCTCAAAGGGGTCTCACTGCTATGCTCAATGCTGGGGGGCGTTGCCATGCTGCTGCTGGCGTGGCTCCTCCGAGACTCGTATCGGAACTGGGTTCCACTTGTGACGTACAGCTGGCGCTGAGCGCTGCTGTACACTGGTAGTCGGCGGGCTCAGCAGGTGGTGCTGGTTCCGCTCCGAGTCGAGGGTTGGCCGGCGGTACGGCAGGGGGCGCTCGCAGAAGGGCTGGCTCCCGGGAACATCGGTCGCACGGCAGGCGTTCGGGGGCCTACCGGGTTCCTCCGCTGCTCAGCAGATGGCACTCGGGTGGGCAGGTGGGCAGGATGGTGGTTTGTGCCTTGTCGATGGGTTCTCGTGGACTCCTGGAGGTCCGCCGTGGTCCCGACGCGACCTCTGGGGCAGCAGTGCTGACTCGTCGAAAGTTCTTCCCGGCCTGGGGCAGAGTTTTTAGCCAAAAGGCCGAGAAGCGATGTCTTTCACTTCACTCCATTGTACTACTGCCTTGTGGGTGCCCTGGCGACATTGGTAACCTCAGCAACAGCGTGGGCAATCTTATAAAACCCAGCCCGTCTAGAGACTCTATGCTCTCTATCTCGCGAATCATCTCGCGACGCCTCAGTCTTTCACTGTTAACGAAACGCGGTCGCGTAGAAACGAGACCCGAGCGCAAGCTTGTTTGCAAGGCAAAACCAACGAAGGCAACCTCGTAGAAAACGGAACAGGCGAGCGGAAAACACGCGCAACGGGAATGCTTACTTCCGTCTGAATGCGACCGCTCAAGGCGGCTTTCTTTGAGGCCTTCGTTTCAAGCCCGTGCGCAAGTGTAATACACTATGCGCATTTCCCTCATTTCCTTTTATTTACCGCAAGGCCCACTGAAAGTTTTCATACGGCACAGGCCGGGACGGATTGCAACGTGTCGATTCGACCGCTAGAATTAGGTAGCGCGCCTCATGTACGAATGAAAGAGAGTGAAAAAAAAATATAGAAAAGGCTGCGCACTCCTTCCAACCGGAAACATAGAGGGCAGGAAGATCGCCATGTGGAGCACAGGTGTTGTTAAAAAAAAAGAAAGAAAGAAATAGCGCCACCCCATCATCTTTACCGTGTGTGTATACACACACACGCACACATATGCACGCGCACGCATGCGCGCGCGCGCTCGCACACACACACACACACACACACATATATACGCACACATGCTAGCACAGCTTAAGCACAGCAGGAAAGCTCAGCCTTGCGCAAGAAAAAAGGACCACGCCCTTTCGCAAGCCCCTTTGAAACTTTTAAATGAGAAACATGTGTACAGCGAGGTCGTTCGAAACAGGCGCGCAAACGCATCCGCGCCATCTGTGTGCGGAACTAGGAAAACCTACGGCCTTCGCCATACAGAAAGAAAGGTACATGGCGCGAGCTAACGCTACGTTGCATACTAAGAACGAGAGCTAGTGAATAATGACAGAAACATCTTGGGAAGAGAGAAAAAAACAACAACAACAAAAAAAAAAAAGACACGCAAGTTGTTGGCTCGGGCAAGCATTCTATTTTACGGCGAGTAAAGAGCATAGCAACTTCTCACAAGAACAGCAACAAAGACAAGAAGAACGTGAGAGAGGGGGAGAAACAGGCGCGTTTCTTTGGAATGCAGAGCATGCTGCACACACTATGAAGTGCCAAAGAGACGGGGAAAGCAGATGGCGCGATTGTGTATGTCCTCAAAGCTTGAAAACAATTTCTAAACTACAAGGTGTGCCGAAGTCCGCCTACTCTCATCAGGTTGCTCCCGCCTCCAATTGCATTTAAATTAAAATTACAGTCGCCTCAGAGGCAGAGAGAGAGACAGAAAATGTGTACACTTGCTTCGCGCAGCTGCACCCGTTCATATTTTACAGCAACAAGAGCACTCCCGCAGGCACAAAGTCCGCTGCCGCGTCCGCCGGGGAAGAATGCACTGGCTTCCGTAAATTGCCGTGCGGCAGACTGCTGCATCGTAGCACACCTGAACCGCGCAGACGTCAGCGATCGCCGCGAGATCGCTGCGAGCGCTAAAGTCCGAAACCACGTCCGCCGGGGCGGCGGGAGCTCGATACCCCTTCACGAAACTTCTGCGTGTACACCGCCGCACGGCCACGGCGGAGTCGCTGGCATCCTGCGCGCAGTTGCATTGCGTCGCGCCGGGAATCGTTGAAGCCCCACGCAGACGTCGGCGTCGGCCCCGACCTGGCTGCGAGCGCTCGAAGAGACCAAGTCCGAAGCCACGTGAGCCGGGGCGGTGTGAGCGCGACTAAGTCAGAGACGACGTCAGCCGGGGCGGCGTGAGCGAGACCAAGTCCGAGACGACGTCAGCCGGGGCGTCGAGCACGGCGCGCGCGCTTTTCCCACTCTTACTCGAAAAATGGCGAAGGGGCCGCGCTAGCGTGCCTTGAATCGGTGAGCGGCGGTACCGCGGCGATCCCGAGAGCTCAAATCGGCCGTGCCAAGCCCAAATATTGGCGCTCGGCTCGGCGCAGTACGCCGCCTTGTCGCACGAGTAGCGCCCCGTGGAGGTCTGGTCACTTATCGCTGCTCTTATAAGGGGCCGTACCGCCCTGGCCGACGTTGTACCGTAGTGCCCTTTTCGGCTTGCGCGTGTTCGTGGTGGTGTCGGCGCACCGCTCCGCACTCGAGAATCGTGCCCACGACGACGCGAGCGCTCGGAAGAGACAGAAGTCCAAAACCACCTGAGCCGGGCCGCGGCGGGAGCTCGACGCCCGTCACGCAACTTTGGCGTACAAGCCACCGCACGGCCGCGACTGAGTCGTCGTCACCGTCCGGCTGGCTGCACTATAGCACGCCGGGAACCGGGAAAGAACCGCGCAGAGGTCGTCGTTTTGCCGCGACGTTGACGCGAGCGCGCGCAGAGACAAAGTCTGAAACGGCGTCAGCCGGGGTGTCGAGCACGCCGCCCGCGCCGGTCGCACTCGTGCTCGGAAACGGCGAAAGGGCCGCGCTAGCGTGCGGCCCCGTAGGGGCACAGAAAGGCGATTGTTCTGGAAACCGCGCTGTCCATATGCGAGAGATTGCCGTTCGCGCATTCGGTCGACGCGCTGCGCTTTCACGACTTCGGCATTGCGCTGACGACGTAAGCTTTCCATCTCGCTCGCGGCGCTGCGAGGCGGCACGATTTTCGCCAAACGCTCGTCGAAAGTGGCACGAGTACGGCCCGATGGAGATTTGGGAACTTATCGCTGCTATTATATGGGGGTCCCAGAGAGCAGTCGCCCCCAAAAGCGACCTGGGTGTTTGATATGCGGCGGGCTTCGTGCCCGTCAAGCGTGTCCCCGGTATCGCTCCCGTGGATCCCACAGCTGACGTCTGCAGCCTCATCCGCTTGATGCGTTAGGGGCTGGTTGTCGGACGACGCTTTCTCCACGATATCGAGTTGTGTTCCGCATCGTCCTCGGACGAGTCAAATACGAAAGCGCCGAAGGCGCGGGCGTGACCCGTCGCCTGGCGGCTTTGCCGTCTCGGCTACGATGCAAGTGTCGGTCGGTCCACCTGTGCTGCGGGCTCAAGAGAAACAGCAAGCCGTGATCGAGTCGACACAACCAGTCTATCGAGAATGTTGCGTGCTTCTTGCCGCGTGGTGATACCCGGCCCTTCGGGGAGGGCGCCGTAGCGAGCTCGAACGCCGTCGTCTCGGACTGTGCAAAGTGCTACTCTTTGCAAGAACGAAGCGTGCTGGGGCGCCTGAAGGTGGCCTCGGCATCGCAAAAACGGCGTCCGGCCTGCTTGACAGGCGGGACGCGCAGTTGAACGATTACCTGGTTGATCCTGCCAGTAATCATATGCTTGTCTCAAAGATTAAGCCATGCATGTCTAAGTACATGCCGAAATAAGGCGAAACCGCGAATGGCTCATTAAATCAGTTATGGTTCCTTAGATCGTTTCTTCCTACTTGGATAACTGTGGCAATTCTAGAGCTAATACATGCAGTGAGCCTGAAGCCCTTTGGGCGACGGGTGCTTTTATTAGACCAAGATCGATCGGGTTTCGGCCCGTATTGTGTGGTGACTCTGGATAACTTTGTGCTGATCGCATGGCCACGAGCCGGCGACGTTTCTTTCAAGTGTCTGCCTTATCAACTTTCGATGGTAGGTTACTTGCTTACCATGGTTGTTACGGGTAACGGAGAATCAGGGTTCGATTCCGGAGAGGGAGCCTGAGAAACGGCTACCACATCCAAGGAAGGCAGCAGGCGCGCAAATTACCCACTCCCGGCACGGGGAGGTAGTGACGAAAAATAACAATAGGGGACTCTTTTGAGGCCCCGTAATTGAAATGAATACACTCTAAATCCTTTAACGAGGATCAATTGGAGGGCAAGTCTGGTGCCAGCAGCCGCGGTAATTCCAGCTCCAATAGCGTATACTAAAGCTGCTGCGGTTAAAAAGCTCGTAGTTGGATCTCAGTTCCAGACGAGTAGCGCATCTACCCGATGCGACGGCTCGGACTGAACATCATGCCGGTCCTTTCTTGGTGCACTTCATTGTGTGCCTCGAGAAGGCCGGTGCTTTTACTTTGAAATAATTAGAGTGCTCAACGCAGGCGAGTCGCCTGAATAAACTTGCATGGAATAATAGAACAAGACCTCGTTTCTGTTCTGTTGGTTTTTGGAATACGAGGTAATGATTAAGAGGGACAGACGGGGGCATTCGTATTGCGGCGCTAGAGGTGAAATTCTTGGACCGTCGCAAGACGAACTACTGCGAAAGCATTTGCCAAGAATGTTTTCTTTGATCAAGAACGAAAGTCAGAGGTTAGAAGGCGATCAGATACCGCCCTAGTTCTGACCATAAACGATGCCAACCAGCGATCCGCCTGAGTTACTCAAACGACTCGGCGGGCAGCTTCCGGGAAACCAAAGTGTTTGGGTTCCGGGGGAAGTATGGTTGCAAAGCTAAAACTTAAAGGAATTGACGGAAGGGCACCACCAGGAGTGGAGCCTGCGGCTTAATTTGACTCAACACGGGAAAACTTACCCGGCCCGGACACTGGGAGGATTGACAGATTGAGAGCTCTTTCTTGATTCGGTGGATGGTGGGGCATGGCCGTTCTTAGTTGGTGGAGCGATTTGTCTGGTTAATTCCGATAACGAACGAGACTCTAGCCTATTAAATAGGTGCGGGGTTCCCAGCACCTTACAACCTTCTTAGAGGGACAAGCGGCTCCTAGCCGCACGAAACAGAGCAATAACAGGTCTGTGATGCCCTTAGATGTCCAGGGCCGCACGCGCGCTACGCTGAAGGAACCAGCGTGTCTTTATCCCTGTCTGAAAAGATTGGGTAACCCGTGGAACTTCTTTCGTGATTGGGATAGGGGCTTGCAATTGTTCCCCTTGAACGAGGAATTCCCAGTAAGCGCGAGTCATAAGCTCGCGTTGATTACGTCCCTGCCCTTTGTACACACCGCCCATCGCTACTACCGATTGAATGATTTAGTGAGGTCTTCGGACCGATGTCCGGCGCGGCCTTTCGGTTGCGCCTGTCTGTTGGAAAGATGACCAAACTTGATCATTTAGAGGAAGTAAAAGTCGTAACAAGGTTTCCGTAGGTGAACCTGCGGAAGGATCATTACCGGATTGTTCGAGGGTGACGAGCGCCATTGTTTCTACCCCGTGTGGGTGAAGCAGCTCGCTGCGCCCGACGCTTTCCGCCGCTGGCCCCGCTTGGACGCGGGGACGGCTATACCCGAACATGCCGGGGATTGCCCGAATTTCGAAGGGTGCCCCGTGCCAAATTTGTTGCGCCCAGTGGACGCCGGCTGCAACCGTGGACGGTTGGCTTGGCCGCGCCCGCGGGTAGAAACGGCGTAACGCACACTGGGTGGGCTTTCTGAAGTCCGCCTCGGCACTCTTGCGCGGAATGGGAGTAAGACGACCCGACCTGCTGCTCTTGCCCAGTACGAGGGGAACGGCGAAGCGTGCGGTCGGTCAAGGAACTGACGGTCGAGAGCTAATGCCACTGCCGCTTAGTACACACGGAACCGTGGTGCGAGCGCTCTCCCGTCCTCCGCGGTAAACGCTGCCCAGTCTGAAAAGGCTGGCGGCTGCCGGTCGCTTCCTGCGGCGAGTGTGGAGTAACGAACCGACTTTGTTGCTGCCCAAGTACTAAAGGAACGGTGCGGCGCTCGGTGGGTCATGGAACCGGCGGTATTGAGGGTGCGGCTGCCAAGTACGGAAGGAACCGTGGCCTAAAGCACTCTCCCGTCGTCCGCGGCAAATTCCACCGCGCCCGAAAGGGCCGGAGGCTGCCGGTCGGCTCCCGCTCGTGACGCGCGAGGTGTCGAGTTCGCGGTTCAATGCGACGACGTCTGCAGGCAATTTGCCCGCCGCCGAGGGAAAGGCGGCGTTGCTGCGAAGTACCGAAGGAAACGCGGCTTTGCTACGTCGGAAGCGTTCTGCGGTTTGCGGACTTGTGCGCTTTGGGAAGGCGCCGCACGTCGAAAGAGGAAGTACGGACAGACGAGGGACTGTAATCCCGTATTCGAACGCACTTGCGGCCAGGCCCTTGCTGGCTTCGTCTTCCGCCTCAAGTAGACTTGTGGCTCCGGCGCAGAGAGCCCTCCCTGGCACTGGCCGAGTGGCTTTGGAGAGCTGCGCGAGTACGCGTGCGCCAAGCTCTTGTCTTTCGTCTCGAGTAGGCTGTTGGATCAGCAGCGGTCATGCGGAAACGCGTGACCGCCGAACGAAAGAGCGAAACAGGAGTAGCGCACGCCGAAAGGCGCTCTTCGAAACCACACACAGGGAGACGCCACGTGGCCGAAACACTTGTTGTACTGTACTGAATTGAACAAACTATTTTTCACGACTCTAAGCTGTGGATCACTCGGTTCTCGGGTCGATGAAGAACGCAGCCAGCTGCGAGACTTGGTGTGAATTGCAGGACACACTGAGCACTGATTCTTTGAACGCACATTGCGGCCTTGGGTCTTCCCTTGGCTTCGTCTGTCTGAGGGTCGGATCACATATCAAGAGAGCCTTCGGCGACCAGGGAACGTGCGTCCGTCGACTCGTTTTGACCGCGTCGGCATCATGGACAGTACGTTGAGCGCTAAAGCCACGCGCCAGCAACCTCACGAGAAGGAGACGGTGGCGAGCCGTCGTGCCAAATCTTCGAAGAGACGGAAACGAGGCATTACTACTGCAGCGTGACGAGTGCGCGCCTCAGGCAAGACCGCCGCAGGATGGAGTCGGATACCTGCAGGGAAAGAGCGTTCCAAGCTCGAGGCGCGAACGTCTGTTGCCTTGTAGCGCGCACCTTTGCGAGAGAGTCGGAAGCGATCGCAATTTGCGTTGTTTGCCTTCGGAGTACGTCGAGCTCCAGAGCTGGTCGCTCGCTCACGTCACCGCAGCTGTGTGGGTGCCCTTCCGGGCTTCGTCGCACGAATGGGAATCGGCAGATTCGTGCGACGAGCGGGGAGGAGAAGGGTGGCCCCCGAAAGCGGTTCGACGCGAGAGCGCCGTCTGCGAGCGAGAAGAGCACGGCACGGGGGAGAATTGCCGCGAGACGGAAAATGTCTCCCTCGAGAGCGTTGGCCGAGCTGAAGCGTTCCGTCGTAGTCCGCCGTCGGTCCAAGTGCTTCGCAGTCTCTGTCCCCTTAAGACTGGGCCACTCCAGTTGGGGCAGGGGCGACGCTACACGAGACGATGCCTCCCGCCAGGTTTTAGTCGCCCCTGCAGTGCCCGCTGAAGCGGCGCGCTGCCAAGGCGATCTTTGCCTCGGTTGTGTTTTGGGCTTCAGACACGGTCGCTTACCACGCAACTGCTCGTGCGCCGCACGCGTGCAGGCGGTTCACCGCCTGCCAGCCTCGTCTATAAGTAGCTCCGTGTTGGGCGAAGGACGTGGTAGGGCGTCGCACTCGGTTGGCGCTGGGTTTTCGAACGTGTCGAGTCCGTTTCGGCATGTACCGCTCGTATGACGCACGCGCGCAGGCGTTGTGCCGCCTGCCAGCCTCGTCCGTAAGGACGTGGCAGGGCGTCGTACTCGGTCGTGCTGGAATGGGCGAAAGCGATGTATCCGTTGTCGACCTCAGATCAGGCGAGACAACCCGCTGAATTTAAGCATATCACTAAGCGGAGGAAAAGAAACCAACAGGGATTCCCTGAGTAGCTGCGAGCGAAACGGGACCGAGCCCAGCACCGAATCCCCCGTCCTTGCAGGCGGTCGGGAAATGTGGTGTATGGGAGGCGACGTTCTCGGGGGTTTGCGACGGTGCAAGTCCCCCTGACAGGGGCTTGTCCCAGAGTGGGTGCCAGGCCCGTCTCCGCCGTTGCGCGCCCGGGATGAAGCCTCCCGTGAGTCGGGTTGCTTGAGAGTGCAGCCCTAAGTGGGTGGTAAACTCCATCTAAGGCTAAATACGACCGAGAGACCGATAGTTCACAAGTACCGTGAGGGAAAGTTGAAAAGAACTTTGAAGAGAGAGTTCAAGAGTACGTGAAACCGCTTAGAGTAAAACGGGTGGGCCCTCGAAGCTCGAAAGCGGTGGGATTCAGTCTCCGGAAGACCGCAGAGCCGGCGGCGTCGGGTAAATGGCCCCCTTCGGGGGGCTGTTCCGGCTGCTGGCACGCAGACGCGGTCTCCAGGGTGCGCACTTCCCACCGCCGGTAGAACGCCGCGACGGACGCGGGTCAATGGGAAAAGTACGACTTTGAGTCCGGCTATGGAGGTGACCTGCCCGTCCCTTCGGGGACGGCACGCGGGAGTTATATCTCGCCGTGCACGAGAAGTTCGTCACCCCGTCCAGGCCCCATGGGCTTCTCCCGGCTGTCGGGAGGCCCGAACGATGACGCCCTCCGGAAACGGAGCGGAGAACCCGCTGGGCAAGCTTGTCGTCTCCTGTCGTCCGGGTTGGTCCCGTGGCGGCGGGTTGGCCGGCGAGAAGCCGCTGCGAGCGGGGCAATTCTCCCGCGGAGGCGCTATCGTGGTTTGCGGCGAGTAGGTCGGTAACCCACCCGACCCGTCTTGAAACACGGACCAAGGAGTCTAACATGTGCGCGAGTCAATGGGTCTCTCGAAACCCAATGGCGCAATGAAACGTGAAGGCCCCTTACGGGCTGCGTTGCGATCCCGGACCGCACAGGGGTCCGAAAAAGGGAGCAGCAACGGCCCGTCCCAGGCGCTCACTCGTCGCCGGGGCGGAGCGAGAGCGCACACGTTGGCACCCGAAAGATGGTGAACTATGCCCGGGCAGGACGAGGCCAGAGGAAACTCTGGTGGAGGTCCGAAGCGATTCTGACGTGCAAATCGATCGTCCGACCTGGGTATAGGGGCGAAAGACCAATCGAACCATCTAGTAGCTGGTTCCCTCCGAAGTTTCCCTCAGGATAGCTGGCGCTCGATGGGAGAGCAGTCACACCTGGTAAAGCGAATGATTAGAGGCATTGGGGTCGAAACGTCCTCAACCTATTCTCAAACTTTCAATGGGTGTACGGGAGGCCTTCTGGGTTGAGGCCTCCCGCTGCGATGAGAGTGCCAAGTGGGCCACTTTTGGTAAGCAGAACTGGCGCTGTGGGATGAACCAAACGCCGGGGTAAGGCGCCCGAGTCGGGACGCTCATGAGAACCCATGAAGGGTGTTGGTTGCTTAAGACAGCAGGACGGTGGCCATGGAAGTCGGAATCCGCTAACGACTGTGTAACAACTCACCTGCCGATGCAACTAGCCCCGAAAATGGATGGCGCTCTAGCGTCGCGCCTATCCCCGGCCGTCGCCGGCAGAAAAGCACGAAATGTGGGGGTGCTAAGCCGCGACGAGTAGGAGGGCCGCAGCGGTGGGCGTTGAAGGTGTCGGGTGTGAGCCCGCCTGGAGCCGCCGCTGGTACAGATCTTGGTGGTAGTAGCAAATACTCAAGTGAGAACCTTGAGGACTGAAGTGGAGAAGGGTTCTATGTGAACAGCAGTTGAACATGGGTCAGTCGGTCCTTAGGGAAAGGAGAAATCCTTTCAGAAGCGGGCGCGTTTGTGCAGCTCAGTCTGTGAATCGGAGACGCCCCGCTGCAACCAAAAGGGAATCGGGTTAACAGTCCCGAACCCGGCTACGGAGATCGGTCCTTCGGGACCCAGTGCGGCAACGCAAACCAGCTCGGAGACGCCGATGGGAGCCCCGGGAAGAGTTTTCTTTTCTCTGTAAGGAGATCGAGTCCCTGGAATGGGTTCACCCCGAGATAGGGATGGTGGCTCCGTAGAGCAGTGCGGCTCTTGCGCTGTCCGGTGCGTGAGGGAGTGTGATTTTCGTGCCGGACCGTACTCATATCCGCAGCAGGTCTCCAAGGTGAACAGCCTCTAGTCGATAGACCAATGTAGGTAAGGGAAGTCGGCAAAACGGATCCGTAACCTTGGGAAAAGGATTGGCTCTGAGGGCTGAGCCGGTCGGGCTGGGGTCCAGAAGCAGGAACGGCACTGCACCGGGACTGGGCGAGGCTCGCCGCCGTAAAAAGCGGTGCGGCCGAGCCCGGACCAGCGTCGGGACCTTCCTGTGGAAAGCCACAGCTGTGCATTTTCCGTGGGCTTCGCGCCTGAGGTTCTTGCTTCGGCCGGCAGAAAACAGCCAACTCAGAACTGGCACGGACCGGGGGAATCCGACTGTCTAATTAAAACAAAGCATTGCGAGGGCCGTTGACGGTGCTGACGCAATGTGATTTCTGCCCAGTGCTCTGAATGTCAACGTGAAGAAATTCAAAAAAGCGGGGGTAAACGGCGTGAGTAACTATGACTCTGTACATATACATATGCCAGGCATTTGCGGAGGCAGCCTCTGTCTACTGTGTTTTGCCACACACCGGAGTCGTCTGGACCGATGTGCGGCTGAAGCCTGCTGGTCATGCCCTGGGCCTGGTATCCGCTCCCGATGACGTGAGAGGCGGCAATTTTCTTTCCTTTTTTCCCTCGTATTAAAGTTATGGGTTAAAATAAATTTAAATAATTCCTTTTAGACCGGCTGTTTTTTTTCCAGCCGTGTCAGTTTTTCCAAGTTCTTCAAATAATTTAAACAAATAATTCTAATCCAAGGCAAACACTTCCCGTCAGAATGCTTAGGCATTCACATCCCCTGGCTCGTGGCAGCCTTAATTTAACAAGTTTCAGGTTCCAAGTGCAGTTGCGCCAAGCGCTTAATAGGCATGCAGATGCTTGAGGTAAACACAGCACTGGCGGCTCTGTGGCGGGCATTCACGCGTTCATCGGTATTTGAACGTTTTCTGCCGAGTCGCCATGTTGCTGTGTTACATTTTGTCGTCTGCTACACGCTCCCTCAAATTCCGCTATTTGACTGTAAGTGTGTAGAGAGCGCCACCTGGTGTCTGATGGACGCCAAAGCCACAACAGTAGGTGTCTTAGTGCTCGCTTAGGGCGAGACGTGGCGCTAGTCTCTCGCATGACCGGTCCGGTTTCCAGCCACGCAACACTGTTTGCTGCAAAGTATGGCTTGCCGTACAAAGTATGGCCGGACAACCTGACGCTCGCAGTTTCCTTTAAAACGTCCCCACTTAAAAGAAAAAACAGTTTGAAAGTACTGCCGACGCATTGCTTTAACCAACTAGGCTACCATTTTCACGTTGCACTTTGAATTCACGGGTTCGACCCCCACTTACAAAAAAAAACCTTTTGTTTTAGCCCACTCCTCCTGTCCCTTCTTTTTTTTTCCTCCCTAATAATGAATGTTTCTTTCTTTCCGCCTCTGCGTTTAACTTATAACCCACTAATCGGGGGCGGATATGGAGCGCTGGGCTTACCTGTTTTCACTTCCCTACTTTTACAATGGCCTCTAACGTCCACATACTAACATACCCCCTCCCCCAATTGGACTGCCACCTATGCAACTTTAGCGAGCGCAGAATGGCACCACTGGAGAGGCACTACACAGGTACACATGGTTTATTCATTAAATGGCAATGCAGCCTTTGTGCTTTTCAGGGTTCTTCACGTTCAGTCGCTGCTCATTATAATTATTGCTCTAAGAATAAAGACTCCTCCATAACCGATACTAGTTCAAGTGTGGATAGTGTGGTGAGCCAGTGTAAATCGCAAGTCGATTCGGCAGAGACCAAGGGTGTCTCCTCGCAAGCTAAAACCCAACATAAGGAGCTTACACTAAGTTATCCGCCTTCCCGCAACATTTGTCCCAAGTGCTCTGCACAATTTACTTCCAGGGTTAAAGTTGAGCAGCACGTATTCATTAAGCACGGGTTAACCATAATTTGGCAATGCAGCAGTTGTAGTACTTACAGCTACAAAACCTCGCAGTCGGCATCCGCCCACTTTACAAAATGTCGCAAGAAACATTCTTCTTCGCAGCCCTCGTCTGGGGGAGGCCACAGTGTCAGTAGGTTAAATCAGAATAAAGAGACTTTGTCAGACTCTAGGCATATAGCTTCAAGTAGCTCAAGAGACAGAGGTAGTCGGGCTCATAAAGTCGATCGGCAAAATAAACCTGGGGATGATTCGGGGAGAGGGACTCCGGTGGGGGGAGATCGGTCGGCCTGGACTGAGCGGGAGATGCGTGTGGTCGTCGCCTCTAGAGCACAGATGGGTTCGCTTGCCAGCGCCTACCAATTAAGTTTAAACCTACCGGCCCGTTCGGCAGCGGACGTGGCATGCTTGACTCGGTCGACTGAATTTTTGCAATTTGAATCTGGTATTCCTGAATCGGAGAGAATTAAAATCCCTTTTCGTTGCGAGCCGGGGAGGCGGGGTTATAATCCTTCAGCGGGAGCAACTGCACAGAAGTCAGACATCCCTGTGGACTTGTCAATCTCTCTGACCTCTACCTCTAGCGGGGACATGTCGTCGTCCGCCCCTGGGCCCAGTGGAGACAACGTCCCACAAACTTTGCCCCCTGCCGGCGATGCCGGTGTGCCCCCAGGGTGCGTAGAGATACAGGCTCGCGACCTAGAGCTCGCTGGAGCGGCCCAGGGTATTCTGGCCGAGTGCTACTCCGAAAGCCACGAAGACGACGAACGGGCATGCCAGCTAGCCGGGGACAGCGCTGCTGAGCATCTCTCGCCCACTCTGGCCGGAGGGGGGCTCGATGAGGGCCCGGCTCAGCTGAGTATGCTCGCTCCCCACCCCCTGACCTCACCAGCCGGCCGAAACGATGGTCTTGGGAATGGGGCACTATGTACGGAGAGGAAGGGAAACGACACCACACTCCACGAACTTGGCCGAGGGCCAGTGTCTTCTTCTAGTCCCGACGAAGAGCTCTCCCCAGAGGATGGATGCGCCCCTGCATCACCGGCTCCAACCTCCTATCAAGCAAATAATACCTCTAGTCCAAGTAATGTTAACTTTTCTCACAACTTAAATATCATTCGGTCACCCGAGTTAGTAGCAGGTTCGCCTTTGAATCCGGATCCGGACGGGCAGGGTAGGGTAAGGTCGGCAGCGGTACCGGCTGCAAGCTCTTATTGTAGGTGGACGACACCGCAGGTCCGTATTCTGGCCAGAGCTGAGCTGTGCCTTCCCCCCGGTGGAAAAAACGTAAATCAACAATTAGCTGCGATCTATCCTTCTAGATCGCTGAACACAATCAAAGGTCTCCGAAAGAGCAACCGCTACCGAGAGATTCTCGCCAGAGAGTCCGAGCTATGCCAGAATCACGACGACAGTGAACCCAGCCCTTTGTCTCTCGAAGAGAGCCATGATGTTCAATTGCCCCCCATGATAGAATCATTGAATGTGGAGGACGTCACTCAGATCCTTAGAGACTATAACATTAATTTCCCAGGTTTAGCCGAAAACATTTGCAACACGCCCATAACAATGACAGATCTAGCAATTATTTATAACCATTTCGGGATAAAGCCACGCAAGTCGAAGCAGGCGAAGCACGCCAAAATCCGCTTGATTAGACATAAAAACGAGAAGGCTAGAGATTTTAAGCGGCGTCAATATAAAGAGCATCAGCGCTTATACAGCCTAGGGCCTAAAGTTCTTTTAGAGGAACTAATTTGTCAACAGGGGGAGTTGGGGGTAATCGAGCTGAGTGACGTCCATAGCGTCTTTGATGACATCCTAGGAACAGAATCTATTCCGGTCAATAACGTTGGTATAACAAAGGATTCCTTGCCTCATGAGGCTAACCTCTTTTCAGAGGACGAAATCCAATTAATTCTTACGAACATGGCCACAGGCACGGCACCAGGACCGGATGGCCTAACCGTCCGGGAAATGAGGAAAATCCCGAATGCCATTTGGACAGTAATTTTCAATAATTGTTTGTGCTTCCGACGTATGCCGCATGACTTCCGTCTTTCCCGGACAATTTTCATCCCCAAAATTTGTAATGCAGCCTCTGCAGCTGAGCTTCGTCCAATAACAATCTCGTCAGTAATTATCCGGACCTTCTCTAGACTAATTCTCCTAAGATTGCAGGATTCCTATTATTTTAATAAACTACAAAGTGGATTCTCTCCAGACAGGGCTGCGCAGTCTAACCTACTCCTTTTACAGGGCGTGATGAAGCATGCCAAGAAATTCCACAGACCCCTCTTTGCTGCTTCTCTTGATCTACGAAAAGCTTTTGACTCAATCAGCCACAACGCACTCTTTACGACTCTGGAGGAAGGCGGATGCCACACTGCATACTTGGAGAGTATCAGAGATATGTATACCTCGCAAGCAACCACTTACGCCTACACAGGGACAAGTGACAACATCAGGGTGTATGTCCAAAGGGGAATTAAACAGGGGGACCCTTTGTCTCCATTTCTTTTTAATTTAACACTGGACCCTCTACTAAACCAGCTTAATTCTTCGGCTTTTGGCTATGCCATCAACGGTCAAACGATCGCCGCGATGGCCTATGCGGATGACCTATTATTTGTGGCCTTATCTTACGAAGAACTGAAGAGAAACCTGGAGGTTGCAGAAAGTCACTTCAAAAAAATTGGATTGGCTTTAAACCCACTAAAAACCCAATATTTTGGTTGGCGGTTCGACTCCCACAGACTAAAATGGTTCGACTACGGCATTCCTAACCTAACAGTTGGGGATGCCGTGATCGTTCCAAAGGTTCGCAACGAACCCATTCGTTACCTGGGAGTCGACCTTTTCATAAACAAACACCCGACGGCTTCAATTGATACTATTCGACGTGATCTTAATCTGATTAATTCGGCCCAGTTGAAGCCATTTCAAAAACTTAACTGCATCTCGACCTTATTGGTTCCGAAATTGATGTACGCAGCCTCCAGCTCTCTCACAGTTCTACCATTAACCAGAAGACTCGACCGTGACATACGTCAGGAGATCAAACGCATCCTTCATCTCCCGGCTTCCTTCCCCAACATTCTCATCCATAATCCTCATCGAGCAGGAGGCCTTGGCGTACTGGAGCTTTCGCGAGTGGCGGCTGAATGCCAGGTGAAAGCATTCGCTCGGCTCCAACGTCTAGGGTCTCCAATCGTGGACGTGGTGTTGGAAGGACCGTTACGTGGAGACCGGGAGGCAATCGAGGAGAAGATGGGCGTTGCGACCGGCCTCGTAGAGCCTAAGTCTCTACAGAAAGCCCTACAGCAAGCACGTAAGACACACTTGGAGGACTGGAAAAAAATTTACACAAACAAAAGCCAATTTGCTTTTGAGAGCGATCCAGTTGGAAATGGGTGGCTTCGGCCAGACACCAGGTACATGGGAGATGGCGATCGCATCCGCTCCCTGCGCCTGCGTAGTAACCTATTTCCAACAAGGACGCTCTCCAATCGGCACTCCGCGGATGATTCGGCCAGCCTTTGTAGAAGGTGCCATCAGGCACAGGAAACCACATACCACATCCTCCAGGTGTGTCCATCCGTCCACGAGCCGCGTTGCTCACGGCATAACTTCATTTCTCAGGCCATAATTACTAAACAGCGGGAAAAGCACAAGGATGCTGAGATTTCGAGCGAGCGCCTCCTGGTGACCGGGGACGGTGTAAGGCTTAGGCCCGACATTGTCCTCGAGCTCAAGGAAAAAGCATTCATTTTGGATGTGGCGATCGCTTCGGATGCCAGAACTGAGACGCTGGAAGGCATGTGTGCTGCTAAGCGCCAGAAGTACCAGGCCTTGGTGCCGGTACTTCAGGCCAAGTGCCCTGGAAAGGAGGTGAAGGTCTTAGGGCTGGCGTTTGGCGCACGTGGTCTCCTTTGTCCCAGCACCAAGAGAGCAGCGAAAGAAATTGGCTTAAAAGAATGGGAACTAGCCTGGCTTGCAGCACGCACACTGGTTGGCAGCCTTATCTGTCTCAACCGTTTTTCTAAAAAAGTGATCGCTTGATCCGGGGAAACAGCAGCCCTCTTGATGCCATCCTTGTAGCTCAGCCCGCATATCACCCTTTTTTTATTATTATTATTTATTATTTTTTCCCCCTTTTTTTCTCTTTTATTGCTTTCACCTAATACTTAACTTTTAACTAATCCCCCCCTTTTTTTTCTTTTTTTTCCCTTTTTTTATTATTTTACTTTTCTCCCCCGCATTCCCCCAGTAATTCACTAATATCG
>NC_091830.1:101050095-101070095 GCF_038994185.2 Dermacentor albipictus
CGGCTCTCCGGGCGAGGGAGGATGATGGAAGGGAGGAGGAGAGACTGTGGAGGAGGGCTGGCTACACAAATGGCTCTTTGGCGTCCGTTCCTGGGTTTCGCGTCGTCGTCGGCGTTATCGTCGGCCTCGTAACCAGCTCCGCCCCCCTTTCATCCCCCCAGCGCTAGCAGCGACCGACTGATACCGCTTTCGTGAGTCCGCTACCGCACTCACGAAAGACGTCGTGCACTTCCTGCAACTCGCATTAACCGTCCATCGATCCACACCGATGTTAGTAGTGAGGGACTTTAATGTTGACATAAAGACAAACAGCAATTTCTTAACACTTATGCGGGAGAACATCCCGTTCCTCTCGCTCGTAACGCGTCCCACGGCTGTGACAACCTCGCGAGGCACTTGTATAGATCTCGTCTTTGAGAATCAAGCATTCGTGTACCAAGTCGAACATATATCCGTCTATTTCTCCGACCACAAAGCTTCCTTCATGACTGTCAAGAACTGTTAGTGGAGTCTTTGTTAAAGGAATACGTGTGAAAAATGAAAAAAAATTCTGTGATAGCGCATACATGTGTTGCTCGATTTCTTTGCCTCAATCTATCGAAAAGGTGAAACAGCTTATTTGCTGTGCTCAAATTTCGCATTAGGAAGTAACGTAATCGTCGGTAATTTTTTTCTTTCTTTTTTTTGCCTCCGTCGCAACTCGGTGCAGAAAAAGGCGAAACGGAAGGGGACCGTTGTCGCAGTATGGCGCCGCTTCAAACAGTTAGTCTTGCTGGCGCAGCCAGTGGCCGTCTGCTAGCAGCAGACGACCACTGCTGCTAGCAGCTGCGACGAGAGGGTGTTGCCCATCTTGATTGTCGTGAAGCAGCCACGGGGAGCTGCGCTGCGCGCGCTGTGTCGCGCGCGTTTCTTGTGGTCAACAAAGTGCCTCGTCATCCTGTTTGTGGCGCGCACGAAAAGCGGCTTTCGGCATCGTCAAAAGCCGCGCTGACGAGAAATGAGTGGGTGCGTTGGCGTCTCGAACCGGCCGATTTTCGGGGCGATGTGTGTGTTGGCGCGAGGCGCTCGCTATACACGAGGACCTCGCGAGAGGACTCCAGAGAGCAGCGTGCGTTGCTCCTGGGGCTATAACAGCGAGGCCGGCATTGACTGCCGCCGCGCGCACGCTGAAGCAAGGGGGCTGCTTTTTTTTAAATTTTATTTTTCGCCGCCCCGGCTGACGTGGTAGCGGACTTTGCCACGCGCGGGCGCCGACAGACTCCTTCCTGCCGGACTACATACGATTTCAGCAACAATCCCGCGGTTTAAGCGCCGGGCATTTTTGCTCGCTACCTGGCTTAAGCGCCGAGCATTTTTGAGGCTTAAGCGCGGCCGCCCCGGCTGACGTGGTCGTGGACTTTGCGCGTGCAGCCTGATGTTCAGTCCCCATATATGGCTCAATCGCGGGCGGGGTGCGGCCGCCCCGGCTGACGTGGTAGCGGACTTTGCGCGTGCAGCCTGATGTTCAGTCCACATATATGGCTCAACCGCGAGCGGGGTGCGGCCGCCCCGGCTGACGTGGTAGCGGACTTTGCGTAATGTTGCCCGTTGTTTCACAGCAAACGGGCGCCGCGAATTTCGTGCTTTCTTTCCAGTTTGGACATTTGTCTTCGTGTACGGGTGCTGCGTTTGAGGAGCTTTATAGAGCGTCTCAAGAAAAACAATTTGTTTGGAGCGTCACGTGTAAGAGGAGTGTCTCCCTAGTACGTGCCGGTTTTCCCTTTTTTTCCTCCCGATAACAGTACTCATGTGCCACTTGTGTCACCATGACATGATTTTTTTTGGGGGGGTTCTCCCTTGATCCTCAAGCGAGTTTCACTTACCATGAAATGAACGTCCGCTTGTTACCCTTTTGTTACTGCGGTGTGAAATCATCGCGCGTAATACCGATTCAATTTTGTCTTGTTTGGTGGTTTGTCAGCACTTTGTGTTCTTCAAGAAAATCAGCTACAGGCTTTTAAATTATGTGCGCGAAACATTTCTTCATCTGCCACCCGGAACATATTTAAAGAAGAGAGAAAGCAGCCGGGGCCTTGAGATTTCGAAAATGCCGCGCTCTGAAATTTTCACATCAGCCATTGGGAAGATAATTAATATCCGTCACAAAAAAACAGCTTTGAAATGAGCATTGATAGTGGCCACGTTTTTTCGGGGCATATCTTGATGAAATAATGCAGTTCAGTTCGTTGGTTCAATTGCATTTGTTGGCTCCTTTCAGCCTGTTTAGATGTCATCTTTTTTCAGTATTCCTAGTGTTCTCATTGTAGTATGAATAACCTGCAGATTTTTTGTTGTTGTTGTTATGCGTTATACAATGCTGAGCGATGTTTTTCCTTTCCTTGAAGCTAGCCATAGAAGTATAAAACTTTCTATAAAATCATTACAATAAGAATCCAGCATACGGTTCATCATCGGCGCGATAAACGTTCGGGAAGTGGCGACTTTTAATGCCGTGATCATGAAGCTTAACAGCAGAGCATGTTCATCAGATATGCCAGGGGTGACGTAACTCAAGGCGTGAATCGAATCTAAGATTGAAATGGCGTTCTGAATTCTTTTGGTTCCAGATAGAACAAACAAAAATATATATAAAAAAAGCATGTCATTGATTGTCATTCAAACCTCAAGAGCGCGTGGAGAAAGTGTTCCGGTTTACATTCGGCAAATCGAAATGAACGGCTTAAACTAACCTATCGTCTGGTTTCATGCGGGAGATCACGTGCGCACGCAAATTTCTTCGTACGGGAATTTTATGAAGTGAAGGCGGCTACCGATCATTTCCTTTGTCTAGTTCATGTTCGTAGGCGCAAATTGCAAACGTAATACTTGGAGGAACGTTTCCACTAATCTACAGGGGCTCTCTCATTTCTCCGATTGCTCGCAAACACATTGCATTGCTAGTCGTGACGTTTCACAGTGACGTTTCACCATGCCCGTCGAAGTTGATTACCAGTACCGCGCCAGCGTCGACCGGCCGGCGAAGCGACGAACTCAGCAGCGCATGCGCGAGGCCCTACAACACCCCAACCGAGCTTCCCTGCTTATCGGAGAGAGCGAGTGCGCGTGAACGCGGGCTCGTCTGACAATCTGGATTAAAGAAAAAAAAAGTGTGTCCGAGATATTGACAAAGACAAGTGGTCGCTGTCGCTCTGAATCTTAGCGCGTTATAGAAAACGTGGGATGGCGGTGCTTCCACGAGGGTCTAAAAGTACAATCTTCGAACTAGCGCTCCCTGCGGAACGTGGAGCTAGCATCCTTCTTCTTGGAACGGTTTGCAATGGACTGCTTGAATGTGCCGACCACGCGTCACGGGTCGCGTATAGAGCCAACGTTTGGCAAGAACGCGTCTAGCACAACCGATCGCGGTTGCGATAACCCATCGTTGGTAGCGAAAAAAAGAAAGAAAGAAAAAAATTACCGACGATTACGTTACTTCCTAATGCGAAATTTGAGCGCAGCAAATAAGCTGTTTCACCTTTTCGATAGATTGAGGCAAAGAAATCGAGCAACACATGTATGCGCTATCACAGAATTTTTTTTTTATTTTTCACACATATTCCTTTAACAAAGACTCCATTAACAGTTCTTGACAGTCATGAAGGAAGCTTTGTGGTCGGAGAAATAGACTGATATATGTTCGACTTGGTACACCAATGCTTGATTCTCAAAGACGAGATCTATACAAGTGCCTCGCGAGGTTGTCACAGCCGTGGGACGCGTTACGAGCGAGAGGAACGGGATGTTCTCCCGCATAAGTGTTAGGAAATTGCTGTTTGTCTTTATGTCAACATTAAAGTCCCCCACTACTAACATCGGTGTGGATCGATGGACGGTTAATGCGAGTTGCAGGAAGTGCACGACGTCTTTCGTGAGTGCGGTAGCGGACTCACGAAAGCGGTATCAGTCGGTCGCTGCTAGCGCTGGGGGGATGAAAGGGGGGCGGAGCTGGTTATGAGGCCGACGACAACGCGAAACCCAGGAACGGACGCCAAAGAGCCATTTGTGTAGCCAGCCCTCCTCCACAGTCTCTCCTCCTCCCTTCCATCATCCTCCCTCGCCCGGAGAGCCGACAGCGCGCATGCGCGGCGGCGGAGCAGCGGCGCATGTGCGGCGGCGGAGGCGAGCTGGTTACGAGGCCGACGCCGACGACGACGACGCCGACGACGACGCGAAACCCAGGAACGGACGCCAAAGAGCTGCGCTCTAAAAAACACCTACCCGCAGCTTGTAGCAATAACCGTAAATGTGGTTCTAAATATAGGTTCGCTGGTCACTGAAACTTTCTCATAACGCACACCACTGTAGTCCAAAAAGAACAAAGCACGCACAATAGATATGACACAGCCGTCACCGCATGATTTCGCGTTTTCCTTATTGCATTACTTTCGTGGGCATGCGCGCTAGGGCCACGCAGGCCAGGGGGCAAGGGAAAAAAAATAAGAAATGATACGCGATCCTCAGCATTGACTTGGCTGATGTGGCACTCGCATTTATGTTCTTTACCTTAGGCGAGCGCAACGCGCCAACTGAACTCCAATTTCCCATAACGGAAATTCGTATTTGGCCATTTGGTTGTATTTTTGGCTGATGTTCGTGTTTTTCGCCCGAGCATGCGCTTCACTGCGCCGCTCGTTGCCCCTTCATTGCGGCTTCACTGCCCTGCTGGCGTGTTCTGCGTCAAGCCGAACCACCAGGCAGAAAGCCTGGGCGCCGCCATCTTGTTGAGAGCGGCGCCGGGGACACAATCGCGCCTAGCTCATTGAGTTTTCCCCCAAAACTGAACGAAATAGCCTTATTTAATTGAGAAAGATGCCACGAGTGCCGCAACGAAGGACCTTAAGGATTACCGAAGGGTAACTGAGGGCGACGCAACGAGCTTTGGAAAGAAGAATGATGGGTGTAGTGCTACGGGGGATAAGAATAGAGCAGATTCGGGGGGTGAGCGAACAAACGCGAGCTAATGACACCTTAGTTTAAACCAAGAAAAAGAAATGGGCGTGCGCAGGGCATGCAATGTGGGGGGAAGATCATCAATTAAGGGTTACCGACTGAATTCCAAGAGAAGGGAAGCGTAGCACGGGGTGGCGGAAATTTAGGAGGGCAGATTAGATTAGGAAGGGCGCAGGCACTAGACGGCGACCGTGACCGGGGTAACACGTGACCGGGGTGCTTGGAGAATTATGGGAGATTCTTTGCCCTGCAGTGGTCGTAGCCAGCAGCATGATGATGACGAAAAGGTAGCAACAGGTATTCATAACATGCAGGTTGGAAAGCTGAGGCACCTCTGAACCCTTGAATATATTTCGCCACACTTGGCCATACGACAAGTTTGTTTTCGAGGCGCTCGGTCCCACTGCAGCGAAAATGTTGCCGGAAATCGGGCACTCCATTTTTGTTTCATAGGGAACCTTTCTTCCACTAGGGCAGCGGATTTTCGCAGGGCGAGCTTGCTGTGGTTTACGGATCAAAGCGATAGTGAACTCCAAAATGCAGTGTTGGCTTTGAGTGGGACTTACATTGATTGCAAAACCCACGGCTAATCACCCTTCCCCCCCAAGTGGCTCATTAAAGCAGACAATCGTTCAGAAACACTGGCATCGTTGCGTATAGTATGGGAATGGTGCGTGTCACGTGAGTGCTCGCTTCGAGCTTGTGTTCTTCATTTTGATTGAATGAAGTCTCACCTAAGTGAGCGGGGGCCGATCCGGGAGGTAGTGCAATACCGGGCCGACCTGCGGCGGAGGTGAAGCAGGCTTCAAGCACTCCGCCAACTTCCAAAAATAGGTTTAATATCGTGGGTCCATATAGAACCCGTATCAGATATTAAGCTGATAAGAACAGATACTACAACAAGGGAAGGTTTTATTCCACCAAAACAACAAAAGGCAGGGTATCGTAATTCCCGATACACAGTGTTCTTATTGTGATACATTGTCATGTACTTCCATGTTTGCGTGAGGAATGCTTTGGTCTCTGTACATCCAGTCTGTACGTAACTTTACACAATTCTAGAACTGATCAGCGGTAAACAGTAACACACACAGAATCACATCAAAAACTGTATAAAACGTATCACAATGCACACACAAAAAAACTAGTTCAGTGTCAATGGCAACACCTGGTGCTACATGTTAGCATAACTTGCGCGGTTGTATGTGGTGTAACGGGGGAGGGTGGGATTAATATGGTGTTAAGGGTAGAGAAAGTCGGCCGTTTTTATAAAGGAAGAATTTTGTATGCCAGTGCCGGAGGAAGCTTTCCTCCCCGGTGGCTCCGATTTCTTCATGCAAATGGTGCCATACAAGCAGGCTAATTTTCTGTAGGGTGGGGTATGCCGCCCTTACTGGTTTTGTCCTTATTTCCGCTTGACATCTTCGTTTCCAAATGGCATACATGGTGCATGCCAGCACGAGGGTGTCAAATCTGCCTTTTGGTTTCTTTCGTTGTAGGGGTGACCGCACACCAAAAACCTTGTACACTAGCTGTCATACTATCTTGGCGGCCGCACACTCAAAAAGAGCGTGATCTATGGTCTCGATGCGTTTACAGTTCGGGCAGTGGTTGTTTGGCACAATGCCCATTCGGTGGAGCCTTTGGCGTGTCGGGAGGACTTTCCACTGTCTTTTGAATTCAAAGTCGCGTACTTCCTTAGGGAGCCGTATGTTCCTTAGGAGGTTTTCTTTGGCGGATTCCATTTTTGTTTTGTCCTCCTCGGAGAGTTGCCTGAGTGTCAGGATCTCGGTGATTCGAGCGGGCCAGTCTGCCTCAATATCTACATCCGGGGCCTCTTTTTCCAACATAGCCTTGGTGTTTATGGCGGCCTTATAAAAGTCGGAGGGAAATTCGGCAAGCGGCCCTTGGGTTCCGGTGTGGTCGACGATACTGTGGTAAGTGCTATTCCAATATTTCATGAGGCTCTTGCCTACACAGTTGGTCGAGTGGGCAAGGAAACGTGCCGTTTTGAGAGCAAAAAGGCGAGTGGTGGTCTTAACGTGGGGGAGGCCTAGGCCGCCACACGACGTCGCAAGTTGTAGGATGTGCCGTTTTACTGGAGGGGGTTTGTTAGCCCATAGAAAGGCTGTAATCATTTTGTTGAGCTTAGTAATTGTTCTACTCAGTATTAGGCCAATACGGCTTGCCTAATTGGTGTAGCCGCAGACTGTGGTCTTAATGGCGAGGGCCTTGTCTATTAAGGTTAGATCCATTTGTTGCAACTTGTAGATTGCTTGTGCCGCTTTTGTGGTGGCTACAAGACATGTAGATGGTGCTACCCCTGTTGTCGTGAATTACATTCCGAGTACTTTGACCGTGTCAACTCGTTGCAGATTGGCGATTGCATTCTGTGGGAAGGAGCCAAAAATGAGCGTTTTGCTTTTGCCCTCATTTAAAGCGGCACCAGACAGGGATGAATACTCTTCAGATAGCGATCTGAAGTACCGCAGACTTGATTCGGTACGGATAAAGACAGAAAGGTCGTCTGCGTAGGCCATTACTTTCACTTCTTCCTGTCCCGTCATCGGGAAGCCACGTATGCGTTTGTCTCCGATGATGCGAGTAAGGAAGGGTTCTAAGGAGAGGACGAACAGGGTTGGTCCCACGGGGCATCCCTGCCGTATTCCCCGCGTATACAGAAATTCCTGCGTGATAGACCTGTTGATTTGAATGCTGCTAGTCATGTGACTATACAAAAGTTTAATTGTCTCGATGAATTCTGTGGGGAACCCAAAACATTCCATTACAGAAAAGAGATAAGCGTGTTTGACGCGATCAAAGGCTTTTGCCTGATCTAACGAAAGAAAGGCACCGCTGATCTGTTTTGCTGTCGCATATTTAAAGACATCGCGTGTCAAAGTTAAGTTTGCAAAGATGGAACGGCCGGGGACCGCACATGTTTGGTAAGGGGAGATGATCTTGGGGAGGGCGAGTTTAATTCTGTTATTCAGTACAGCCGCTGTGATTTTGTAGTCGGTGTTTAGGAGAGTGATGGGGCGCCACGATTGCGGGCGGTTCGGTTGGGCGCCCTCCTTGAGCAAGAGGACGATTCGGCCTTTCCCAAAGGAGGGGGGCTTTTTTCGGTCACGTAAGATCATGTTGATCGCTCGGCAGAGCGCCTCGCCCACTTGCTCAAAGAAGGTTACATAAAAACCGGTTGTTATACCGTCGCATCCTGGGGCTGATGCGTGTGTCATCTGTTTCAGAGTGGTTTTAAGTTCCTCTAGCGTGACGTCGTCACAGAAGGGGATTCGTTCTAGTTGGTCGAGGGGCTGCAGATTGGCACATAAATTATCGAGGTTCTGTATGTCATTTTTAGCTTCAATAGTATCTGCTTCAAACTGTTTTTTAAAATGGGCGAGAAAAATGTCTTGAATTTCTGCTGGATCGGTTGTAGTTGTGCTGTCGTCTCTTATCGCTTCGGTGATTGTTTTGGGGGTGTAACTTCGTGCGTCATTGTCATTTTCTTCGTCCATGGCCTGTAATGGGCATGGTTCGTGCTGTACGCCTTTTGTGCGCTGTTCGAGAAGACTATCATATTTCTTTTGCAGAATCTGCAAATACGACCCGGTACAGGAGGTCAGGGTATCAGCCCGCTGGATGATTCGCATGCGTCTTAACAACTCATTTAGCTCGGCCGTGTACCGCTTGTGCCGCGCCTTGCCCTCGCTTTGGAGCGCCGCAATCCATTTTTCTTTGAGGTTTTCCCATGTAACTGGGGACATATCGGTCAGTTGCTCAGTAATTGCGCTTAATTTGGGTTTCAGGTTTTCTTTACTGATGTCGTCCTGTAGGCGGGCGGAGTCGAGACGCCATCCTTCGGTACTTGCTGCCTGCTTTGGGAGGCCCCGTATCATGCAGACCACTGGGAGATGGTCGGTTTTTTTCTGCAGTATCGGCGAGAGGTTGGCGACTGCGCACGTTTCTAGTTTGGAAACGAGGAGGTCAGGAAGGTAAATCCTGTCAATTCGGCTCGTGGTGCGGGTGGAGATTTGGGTAGGTTCGAACTGGTCGTCATGTAGGTAAACCCATGCCTCTGTGAGGCACAGGTGACGGAGGATCTTGCTAAGCTCTTTGGAGTTATAGGTTGATCCTCCTTGCCCTGGGCCTCTAATATCTCTAGTCGAGTTAATTACACAGTTAAAGTCCCCAAGAAGGACGTGCGGCAGTTTTTCTAGAAGCAAAGGGTGGAGCGTTTTGAAAAAGGTGTTTGTGTCTGAGCGGGTTCCCGGAGCATAAATGTTCACAAAGCGGATTTTTCTGTCATCGATATGGATATCCAACATTAGGGTGCGGCCATGTGCTCCATAGAAGCAGTGCGCCTGCCTCCTGAATCTTCCGGACACAAAAATGGCTCCGACTCCGCGCGCACGGGCGTTTGTTAACGAGAAGAAGGCGTCCACGTGAAAATCGCGTTTAAATACCGCCACCTCAAGAGGGGTCCTAAAATTGGCTTCTTGAATGAAAAGGATATCTAATCCTTCCTCCCTCGCTAGGTTCATAATCGCGTGTTGCTTGGATTTATCACGGAAGCCTCTGACGTTTTGTGACGCAAACTTTAGATAGGCCATTTCCTATGGCCCGGCCGGTGACGTAGAAGGTGAAAGGAAAAAGCAAGCGAGGGGCAGGGGTGAGGGGGGGGCGTGATACGGGGTGGCCCTTGTCTTTCATTGGTGGATCCGTTGTTTATGTCGGCCATCCACTGAGCAAGTTCTGATGCAGACATGTGCGAGTAATCGGAAGGGGCTTTGAAGGGGGGGGGTGTTTCCCACGAGGCACGTTGCTGGACGCGGTGATCGGAAGCATGACAGCAGCAAGAGGGGGAGGGGAGGGGTAGACGTACGCGTGTACATGCGCTATCGGTGTTACCGTACTTTCAGGCATGCTAGTAGAATGGAGGGGGGGGGGGGCTTTGCAACTGCTTTTTTTTAGAGCACAGCTCTTTGGCGTCCGTTCCTGGGTTTCGCGTCGTCGTCGTCGTCGGCGGCGTTGTCGGCGTTGTCGTCGGCCTCGTAACCAGCTCGCCGACGAATCTGCTGCTCCGCCACCGCGCATGCGCGCTGTCGGCTCTCCGGGCGAGGGAGGATGATGGAAGGGAGGAGGAGAGACTGTGGAGGAGGGCTGGCTACACAAATGGCTCTTTGACGTCCGTTCCTGGGTTTCGCGTCGTCGTCGGCGTTATCGTCGGCCTGGTAACCAGCTCCGCCCCCCTTTCATCCCCCCAGCGATAGCAGCGACCGACTGGTACCGCTTTCGTGAGTCCGCTACCGCACTCACGAAAGACGTCGTGCACTTCCTGCAACTCGCATTAACCGTCCATCGATCCACACCGATGTTAGTAGTGGGGGACTTTAATGTTGACATAAAGACAAACAGCAATTTTCTAACACTTATGCGGGTGAACATCCCGTTCCTCTCGCTCGTAACGCGTCCCACGGCTGTGACAACCTCGTGAGGCACTTGTATAGATCTCGTCTTTGAGAATCAAGCATTGGTGTACCAAGTCGAACATATATCAGTCTATTTCTCCGACCACAAAGCTTCCTTCATGACTGTCAAGAACTGTTAGTAGAGTCTTTGTTAAAGGAATACGTGTGAAAAATTAAAAAAAAAATTCTGTGATAGCGCATACATGTGTTGCTCGATTTCTTTGCCTCAATCTATCGAAAAGCTGAAACAGCTTATTTGCTGCGCTCGAATTTCGCATTAGGAAGTAACGTAATCGTCGGTAATTTTTTTGCCTCTTTTCATTGCCTTCATGCGCTCCTGCTTCGCGTGCTTTTTTTTCCTTTTACGGCAGGTATGACATCATTCAACGGTTATAGCTGGGGGGTTCCCCCGAGTGTTGTATTGTCAGTGACGTCCACGTCACTTTCTCCCACTGTCTTGGTTATTGTTCCTGGCGGCGGGGATCCCTTTCTCGCGATCTTGTGGGGCATTTTATTTGGTTCGCTGTCGCTGCTTGTTCGGTCTTCTTTCGTACGCCTTTGAGGATCAGGGCTTGGCCGCTCTTTAGGGTGTTTTTTTTTCACCACCACCCCTTCTACCTGATCTTGATCTGTGTCTTTGCTGGGCTGGTACCAGGGGACTCGTGTACGGTGTAGTAGGGGTGCGGCTGCTCCGTCCTTTCAATGCACTCTTGCTGGTTGGGTTTGCCGCGTTCGGTTTCGGTGGTTCTTTTAAGGGAGGGGGTGGCGGTTCCGTCTTTGGTCCCTCAGGAGATAAACCGGCACTCTGTTTTTGTGGGGCCTCAGTGGGGAGCTTTTCTTTCTGTACTCTGTCTTCGGGAATATCGTACCGTCCGCTGCTAACAATCGGGGCATCTTCAAAAATGTTGCTTCGCCCGGGGAGGGGTTGTTTGGGGTCGTGCGATTTTTCTTTCCCGCTTTCGCTCTCGGAGTCTGCCGTTTGTGGCTCTGAAAGTGGCTCGCTTGTTGTTCTATCGCCGTCAGTCTCCGGGGTAGCTGGGTTGCGGGGCGTGTCGTCTTTTGTTTCCTTATCTTGTTTCTGTTCGTGGACGGCGCTTTGCGATACCCGGTCTGCTAGATCTGCGCTTATGTCGCTGTCGCTCGTCGGGGTGCTTTCTGCGCCCAGCCAGAAATCGTGTGTCTTTTTTGGGGGTGGGCCTAGGTTACTGGGATGTAGGACTTGCAGGCGTGGCGTAGAGCTTCCTGCTATCGGCGGAAAGTCCTGATTAAGTTGAGCATTTCTTGTCTGCTCTTGCTCGGTGGGCGTGTGTCGCCCAACAACACCCGCATAGGTTCTGGGGTACGCCTTTCCGCGGAAGCATGCTTTGGTACCATGATTGCCTCTGCATTTGTGGCGCTCTTCATCACAACCCTCGGTTGCATGACCAAAAATGCCGCAACGTTTACAGTATTGTGCAGTGCATACCCTGGCCATGTGGCTATCGGCACCGCACCTCGCGCAAACTCGTCGCATACCTCGGTATTCGCACATGATACGACAGCCATGAACAGTTAAGAAGTTTGGGATTGGTCTGCTCATTTCAATTTTTACCACACGAACCCCGTTGAGCTTATTCTGGCGGTTAGCCACACGTGCAAAGGCGACGCTCTTAATTTTTCCGTAAGGCTGCAGAGCAAGTGCTAAAGAATCGGCGGACATATAAATTGGATATCTATATACATTGACGAAGGTGACTGGCGGGCCGACAGCGTCTACAGATACCTTGGTGTGGTTCACATGGAAGCCTTCAGCCACCATGAGCTTAGTTGCCTGAGCGGCGGTTCTTGTACAAACTAGGAACTTCGAGCCACCCATGTGCTGTAGAGCTAGGACGCTGTCGTCCCCGGCAGTCACCTCAATAGCATCAATTAGGTCGTCCACAGATACATCGCCCTCAGGGGCATCAAATGTAAAACGATTCTCCCGCTGAGGGGTCTCACAAGTTTGCTCCATCGCCTGGGCGGCGTGGCCTCCGGGATTCATGGTGAAGGACTTGTTACTCGTGTACTGTACAGCCGGCGCTGGAAGCGTCGCTGTACTCTGGTTGGGGGTAGGCTCAGCAGATGGCGCTGGCTCCACCGGGTTCAGGGGGGTTGGCCGACGGCTCGATAGGAGGCGCTCGTAGTGAAGCTGGCTCCCGGGAACATCGGCCGCACGGCAGGCGCTCGGGGGCCCACCGGGTTCCTCCGCTGCTCAGCAGGTGGCACTCGGGTGGGCAGGTGGGCAGGATGGTGGTCCGTGCCTTGTCGATGAGTTCTCGTGGACTCCTGGAGGTCCGCCGTGATCCCGACGCGACCTCCGGGGCAGCAGTGGTGACTCGTCGAAAGTTCTTCCCGGCCTGGGGCAGAGTTCTTAGCCAAAAGGCCGAGAAGCGATGTCTTTCACTTCACTCCATTGTACCACTGCCTTGTGGGTGCCCTGGCGACATTGGTAACCTCAGCAACAGCGTGGGCAATCTAATAAAACCCAGCCCGTCTAGAGACTCTATGCTCTCTATCTCGCGAATCAACTCGCGACGCCTCAGTCTTTCACTGTTAACGAAACGCCGTCGCGTAGAAACGAGACCCAAGCGCAAGCTTGTTTGCAAGGCAAAACCAACGAAGGCAACCTCTTAGAAAACGGAACAGGCGAGCGGAAAACACGCGCAGCGGGAATGTTTACTTCCGTCTGAATGCGACCGCTCAAGGCGGCTTTCTTTGAGACCTTCGTTTCAAGCTCGTGCGCATGTGTAATACACTACGCGCATTTCCCTCATTTCCTTTTATTTACCGCAAGGCCCACTGAAAGTTTTCATACGGCACAGGCCGGGACGGATTGCAACGTGTCGATTCGACCGCTAGAATTAGGTAGCGCGCCTCATGCACGAATGAAAGAGAATGAAAAAAAAATAAATATAGAAAAGGCTGCGCACTCCTTCCAACCGGAAACATAGAGGGCAGGAAGATCGCCATGTGGAGCACAGGTGTTGAAAAAAAAAGAAAGAAAGAAAGAAATAGCGCTACCCCATCATCTTTACCGTGTGTGTGTATACACACACACGCACACATATGCACGCGCACGCACGCGCGCGCGCGCTCGCGCGCACACACACACACACACACACATATACGCACACATGCTAGCATAGCTTAAGCACAGCTGGAAAGCTCAGCCTTGCGCAAGAAAAAAGGACCACGCCCTTTCGCAAGCCCCTTTGAAACTTTTAACGCGATAGCGTTAAGGAGCTCGTGTCGCAGAAAAGCCGGTGTCGTCGGCGTCGGTGTCGGCGTCGGTCTCGGCATCGGCGTCAGCGTTTTTGCGGCGTTGACCGTGAGCGATAAATCACGGCAGGCACTCCATAAATAAAAAGCAACTTCCAAGATGGTCTGGGTGGGAATCGAACCAGGGTCTCCGGAGTGTGAGACGGAGACGCTACCACTCAGCCACGATTTCGATGCTTCCAAAAATTGGAGGACACTTAAGCTTCGCCTTCAAGAGTGGGACGCGACAGCGTTCCCGTCGACCCGCCAAGGGGTATAAGACAATGCGCTATGGCACAGCGATCACTTACGATGCGCCCCGCATCGGACATAGCGCCCACCTATCACGCGGTGAGCGTCGAGCAACGGAGTGTTCGCCGCGGCAACGAAACGTGCGCCTGAGCGAAAGAAACGAACCAAAGAACTCGGTGTCTCGGAGGGGAAACGGTCTACGCCAGCCAAACGTCGTGATCGGCACGCGCAGAGAGATAGATAGTAATCTAAACCGGAAGCACGGCGAAGCGTCGTCAGGGGAGAGGGAGTCCCGCGACGCGCCTGGCAACGGTCCCAATGCGCGCGCGGCGCGCCTCCTGTCGGGGCAGCGCCGTACATTGAGAGGAGGGGGTCTTCTGTGTTTGCCGCAAGATGGCTCTGCGTGTGCGGAAAGCGCAGAAGAAATTCAGCGGAAAAGCACTTCGCAACTCGTGTAATTGTGACTTCTGTACGTTACATGTTCATAATTACCGATATACACCGCAGTATAACTTTCCACGGCTCGTTTCGAAGGCAACACCGCATTCACTAGAGGCGCGTTTGCACCGCTTGGAAGCATCGAACTCGTGGCTGAGTGGTAGCGTCTCCGTCTCACACTCCGGAGACCCGGGTTCGATTCCCGCCAGGCCAATCTTGGAAGTTGCTTTTTATTTATGAAGCGCCTGCCGTGATTTATCGCTCACGGTCAACGCCACCGACGCCGACACCGACGCCGACGACACCGGCTTTTCTGCGACACGAGCTCCTTAACGCTATCGCGTTAAAAGGTACAAACGCACCTCTAGTGAATGCGGTGTTGCCTTCGAAACGAGCCGTGGAAAGTTATACTGTGGTGTATATAGGTAATTATGAACATGTAACTAACAGAAGTCGCAACTACACGAGTAGCGAAGTGCGTTTCGCTGCATTTCTTCTGCGCTTTCCGCACACGGAGAGCCATCTTGCGGCAAACACAGAAGAGCCCCTCCTCTCCATGTACGGCGCTGCCCCGACAGATGGCGCGCCACGCGCGCATTGGAGCTGTCGCGGTTCGGACTCTCTCCCCTGACAACGCTTCGCCTCGCTCCCTCCGCAGAATCAAGCGTCCTTCCTTTTTTTAGATCACTATCTCTCTATCTCTCTGCCCGTGCCGATCACGGCGTTTGGCTGGCGTGCATCATTTCCCCCTCCGGGATACCGAGTTCTTTGGTTCGCTCCGCTTGCTCAGGCGCACGTTTCATTGCTGCGCCGAACGCCGCGTTGCTCGACCATATGGCTCGAAGCTCACCGCGTCTGATGCGGGGCGCCTCGTAAGTGATGGCTGCCCTGTAGCCCATTGTCTTACACCCATTGGCCGGTCGACGGGAACGCTATCGCGTTCCACTCTTGAAGGCGAAGCTTAAGCGTCCTCCAATTTTTAAATGAGAAACATGTGTACAGCGAGGTCGTTCGAAACTGGCGCGAAAACGCATCCGCGCCATCTGTGTACGGAACTAGGAAAACCTACGGCCTTCGCCATACAGAAAGAAAGGTAGATGGCGCGAGCTAACGCTCCGTTGCATACTAAGAACGAGAGCTAGTGAATAATGGCAGAAACGTCTTGGGAAGAGAGAAAAAAACAACAACAACAAAAAAGAAAGACACGCAAGTTGTTGGCTCGCGCAAGCATTCTATTTTACGGCGAGTAAAGAGCATAGCAACTTCTCACAAGAGCAGCAACAAAGACAAGAAGAACGTGAGAGAGGGGGAGAAACAGGCGCGTTTCTTTGGAATGCAGAGCATGCTGCACACACTATGAAGTGCCAAAGAGACGGGGAAAGCAGATGGCGCGATTGTGTATGTCCTCAAAGCTTGAAAACAATTTCTAAACTACAAGGTGTGCCGAAGTCCGCCTACTCTCATCAGGTTGCTCCCGCCTCCAATTGCATTTAAATTAAAATTACAGTCGCCTCAGAGGCAGAGAGAGAGACAGAAAATGTGTACACTTGCTTCGCGCAGCTGCACCCGTTCATATTTTACAGCAACAAGAGCACTTCCGCAGGCTCAAAGTCCGCTGCCGCGTCCGCCGGGGCGGAATGCACTCGCTTCCGTAAATTGTCGTGCGGCAGACTGCTGCATCGTAGCACACCTGAAACCGCGCAGACGTCAGCGATCGCCGCGAGATCGCTGCGAGCGCTAAAGTCCGAAACCACGTCCGCCGGGGCGGCGGGAGCTCGATACCCCTTCACGAAACTTCAGCGTGTACACCGCCGCACGGCCACGGCGGAGTCGCTGGCATCCTGCGCGCAGTTGCATTGCGTCGCGCCGGGAATCGTTGAAGCCCCACGCAGACGTCGGCGTCGGCCCCGACCTGGCTGCGAGCGCTCGAAGAGACCAAGTCCGAAGCCACGTGAGCCGGGGCGGTGTGAGCGCGACTAAGTCCGAGACGACGTCAGCCGGGGCGTCGAGCACGCCGCGCGCGCTTTTCCCACTCTTACTCGAAAAATGGCGAAGGGGCCGCGCTAGCGTGCCTTGAATCGGTGAGCGGCAGTACCGCGGCGATCGCGAGAGCTCAAATCGGCCGTGCCAAGGCCAAATATTGGCGCTCGGCTCGGCGCAGTACGCCGCCTTGTCGCACGAGTACGGCCCTGTGGAGGTCTGGTCACTTATCGCTGCTCTTATAAGGGGCCGTACCGCCCTGGCCGACGTTGTACCGTAGTGCCGTTTTCGGCTTGCGCGTGTTCGTGGTGGTGTCGGCGAACCGCTCCGCACTCGAGAATCGTGCCCACGACGACGCGAGCGCTCGGAAGAGACAGAAGTCCGAAACCACCTGAGCCGGGCCGCGGCGGGAGCTCGACGCCCGTCACGCAACTTTGGCGTACAAGCCGCCGCACGGCCGCGACTGAGTCGTCGTCACCGTCCGGCTGGCTGCACTATAGCACGCCGGGGACCGGGAAAGAACCGCGCAGAGGTCGTCGTTTTGCCGCGACGTTGGCGCGAGCGCGCGAAGAGACAAAGTCCGAAACGGCGTCAGCCGGGGTGTCGAGCAGGCCGCCCGCGCCGGTCGCAGTCGTGCTCGGAAACGGCGAAAGGGCCGCGCTAGCGTGCGGCCCCGTAGGGGCACAGAAAGGCGATTGTTCTGGAAACCGCGCTGTCCATAGGCGAGAGATTGCCGTTCGCGCATTCGGTCGACGCGCTGCGCTTTCACGGCTTCGGCATTGCGCTGCCGACGTAAGCTTTCCATCTCGCTCGCGGCGCTGCGAGGCGGCACGATTTTCGCCAAACGCTCGTCGAAAGTGGCACGAGTACGGCCCCATGGAGATTTGGGAACTTATCGCTGCTATCATATGGGGGTCCCAGAGAGCAGTCGCCCCCAAAAGCGACCTGGGTGTTTGATATGCGGCGGGCTTCGTGCCCGTCAAGCGTGTCCCCGGTATCGCTCCCGTGGATCCCACAGCTGACGTCTGCAGCCTCATCCGCTTGATGCGTTAGGGGCTGGTTGTCGGACGACGCTTTCTCCACGATATCGAGTTGTGTTCCGCATCGTCCTCGGACGAGTCAAATGCGAAAGCGCCGAAGGCGCGGGCGTGACCCGTCGCCTGGCGGCTTTGCCGTCTCGGCTACGTTGCAAGTGTCGGTCGGTCCACCTGTGCTGCGGGCTCAAGAGAAACCGCAAGCCGTGATCGAGTCGACACAACCAGTCTATCGAGAATGTTGCGTGCTTCTTGCCGCGTGGCGATACCCGGCCCTTCGGGGAGGGCGCCGTAGCGAGCTCGAACGCCGTCGTCTCGGACTGTGCAAAGTGCTACTCTTTGCAAGAACGAAGCGTGCTGGGGCGCCTGAAGGTGGCCTCGGCATCGCAAAAACGGCGTCCGGCCTGCTTGACAGGCGGGACGCGCAGTTGAACGATTACCTGGTTGATCCTGCCAGTAATCATATGCTTGTCTCAAAGATTAAGCCATGCATGTCTAAGTACATGCCGAAATAAGGCGAAACCGCGAATGGCTCAATAAATCAGTTATGGTTCCTTAGATCGTTTCTTCCTACTTGGATAACTGTGGCAATTCTAGAGCTAATACATGCAGTGAGCCTGAAGCCCTTTGGGCGACGGGTGCTTTTATTAGACCAAGATCGATCGGGTTTCGGCCCGTATTGTGTGGTGACTCTGGATAACTTTGTGCTGATCGCATGGCCACGAGCCGGCGACGTTTCTTTCAAGTGTCTGCCTTATCAACTTTCGATGGTAGGTTACTTGCTTACCATGGTTGTTACGGGTAACGGAGAATCAGGGTTCGATTCCGGAGAGGGAGCCTGAGAAACGGCTGCCACATCCAAGGAAGGCAGCAGGCGCGCAAATTACCCACTCCCGGCACGGGGAGGTAGTGACGAAAAATAACAATACGGGACTCTTTTGAGGCCCCGTAATTGAAATGAGTACACTCTAAATCCTTTAACGAGGATCAATTGGAGGGCAAGTCTGGTGCCAGCAGCCGCGGTAATTCCAGCTCCAATAGCGTATACTAAAGCTGCTGCGGTTAAAAAGCTCGTAGTTGGATCTCAGTTCCAGACGAGTAGTGCATCTACCCGATGCGACGGCTCGGACTGAACATCATGCCGGTCCTTTCTTGGTGCACTTCATTGTGTGCCTCGAGAAGGCCGGTGCTTTTACTTTGAAAAAATTAGAGTGCTCAACGCAGGCGAGTCGCCTGAATAAACTTGCATGGAATAATAGAACAAGACCTCGTTTCTGTTCTGTTGGTTTTTGGAATACGAGGTAATGATTAACAGGGACAGACGGGGGCATTCGTATTGCGGCGCTAGAGGTGAAATTCTTGGACCGTCGCAAGACGAACTACTGCGAAAGCATTTGCCAAGAATGTTTTCTTTGATCAAGAACGAAAGTCAGAGGTTCGAAGGCGATCAGATACCGCCCTAGTTCTGACCATAAACGATGCCAACCAGCGATCCGCCTGAGTTACTCAAATGACTCGGCGGGCAGCTTCCGGGAAACCAAAGTGTTTGGGTTCCGGGGGAAGTATGGTTGCAAAGCTGAAACTTAAAGGAATTGACGGAAGGGCACCACCAGGAGTGGAGCCTGCGGCTTAATTTGACTCAACACGGGAAAACTTACCCGGCCCGGACACTGGGAGGATTGACAGATTGAGAGCTCTTTCTTGATTCGGTGGATGGTGGTGCATGGCCGTTCTTAGTTGGTGGAGCGATTTGTCTGGTTAATTCCGATAACGAACGAGACTCTAGCCTATTAAATAGGTGCGGGGTTCCCAGCACCTTACAACCTTCTTAGAGGGACAAGCGGCTCCTAGCCGCACGAAACAGAGCAATAACAGGTCTGTGATGCCCTTAGATGTCCGGGGCCGCACGCGCGCTACACTCAAGGAAGCAGCGTGTCTTTATCCCTGTCTGAAAAGACTGGGTAACCCGTGGAACTTCTTTCGTGATTGGGATAGGGGCTTGCAATTGTTCCCCTTGAACGAGGAATTCCCAGTAAGCGCGAGTCATAAGCTTGCGTTGATTACGTCCCTGCCCTTTGTACACACCGCCCGTCGCTACTACCGATTGAATGATTTAGTGAGGTTTTCGGACCGATGTCCGGCGCGGCCTTTCGGTTGCGCCGGTCTGTTGGAAAGATGACCAAACTTGATCATTTAGAGGAAGTAAAAGTCGTAACAAGGTTTCCGTAGGTGAACCTGCGGAAGGATCATTACCGGATTGTTCGAGGGTGACGAGCGCCATTGTTTCTACCCCGTGTGGGTGAAGCAGCTCGCTGCGCCCGACGCTTTCCGCCGCTGGCCCCGCTTGGACGTGGGGACGGCTATACCCGAACATGCCGGGGATTGCCCGAATTTCGAAGGGCGCCCCGTGCCAAATTTGTTGCGCCCAGTGGACGCCGGCTGCAACCTTGGACGGTTGGCTTGGCCGCGCCCGCGGGTAGAAACGGCGTAACGCACACTGGGTGGGCTTTCTGAAGTCCGCCTCGGCACTCTTGCGCGGAATGGGAGTAAGACGACC
>NC_091830.1:101075095-101087595 GCF_038994185.2 Dermacentor albipictus
ACACTGCTTGCTGCAAAGTGTGCCTTGCGACCCCTCTCGCCTTCTGTTTTTTTTTGGGGGGGGGTTGTGTTTGCTCCTTTTTTTTCCCCCCCCTTTGACGCTGATCGCTTGGTTAGATTGGCTCTGTCGCCATTGCTATTAGAGCAAAAAAAAAAGGAAAACATAGGGGGGGATAACAGGATTTAAACAGTTATGCACTGTTGGCTATTCACGCAGCCTACAATCATTTCTTTTCTTTCATGTCATTTATCGTTCATTCTTGGCTACGTTCGAATAGGCCCACCTTTTCTTTTGTGTAAATGTGTCAAACCGCCACGTAATGGCTACACTGCATAAAATAATTGCAGCTTAATGTTGCCCGTATCTGTTTTTTTTTCCTACTTTAAGATATCAGGGCATAGAATTGCATCCACTCACGCGTCGCGGGGCGGAGCTAGGGGGTATACATACGCCAGGCATTTGCGGTGGCAGCCTCAGTCCTCTGTGTTTTGCCACACGCCGGAGTCGTCTGGACCGATGTGCGGCTGAAGCCTGCTGGTCATGCCCTGGGCCTGGTATCCGCTCCCGATGACGTGAGAGGCGGCAATTTTTTTTTCCTTTCTTTTTTCCCTCGTATTAAAGTTATGGGTTAAAATAAATTTAAATAATTCCTTTTAGACCGGCTGTTTTTTTCCAGCCGTGTCGCTTTTTCCAGGTTTTCCAAATAGTTAAACAAATAATTCTAATCCAAGGCAAACACTCCCCGTCAGAATGCTTAGGCATTCACTTCCCCTGGCTCGTGGCAGCCTTAATTTAAACAAGTTTCAGGTTCCAAATACAGTTGCGCCAAGCGCTTAAAAGGCATGCAGATGCTTGGGGTAAACACAGCACTGGCGGCTCGGTGGCGGGTATTCACGCGTTCATCGGTATTTGGACGTTTTCTGCCGAGCCGCCATGTTGCTGTGTTACGTTTTGTCGTCTGCTACACGCTCTCTCAAATACTGCTTTTGACCGTAAATGTGTAGAGAGCGCCCCTGGTGTCTGATGGACGCCAAAGCCACACCAGTAGGTGTCTTAGTGCTCGCTTAGGGCGAGACGTGGCGCTACTCTCTCACATGACCGGTCCGGTTTCCAGCACGCAACACTGCTTGCTGCAAAGTGTGCCTTGCGACCCCTCTCGCCTTCTGTTTTTTTTTGGGGGGGTTGTGTTTGCTCCTTTTTTTCCCCCTTTGACGCTGATCGCTTGGTTAGATTGGCTCTGTCGCCATTGCTATTAGAGCAAAAAAAAAAAGGAAAACATAGGGGGGGATAACAGGATTTAAACAGTTATGCACTGTTGGCTATTCACGCAGCCTACAATCATTTCTTTTCTTTCATGTCATTTATCGTTCATTCTTGGCTACGTTCGAATAGGCCCACCTTTTCTTTTGTGTAAATGTGTCAAACCGCCACGTAATGGCTACACTGCATAAAATAATTGCAGCTTAATGTTGCCCGTATCTGTTTTTTTTCCTACTTTAAGATATCAGGGCTTAGAATTGCATCCACTCACGCGTCGCGGGGCGGAGCTAGGGGGTATACATACGCCAGGCATTTGCGGTGGCAGCCTCAGTCCTCTGTGTTTTGCCACACGCCGGAGTCGTCTGGACCGATGTGCGGCTGAAGCCTGCTGGTCATGCCCTGGGCCTGGTATCCGCTCCCGATGACGTGAGAGGCGGCAATTTTTTTTCCTTTCTTTTTTCCCTCGTATTAAAGTTATGGGTTAAAATAAATTTAAATAATTCCTTTTAGACCGGCTGTTTTTTTCCAGCCGTGTCGCTTTTTCCAGGTTTTCCAAATAGTTAAACAAATAATTCTAATCCAAGGCAAACACTCCCCGTCAGAATGCTTAGGCATTCACTTCCCCTGGCTCGTGGCAGCCTTAATTTAAACAAGTTTCAGGTTCCAAATACAGTTGCGCCAAGCGCTTAAAAGGCATGCAGATGCTTGGGGTAAACACAGCACTGGCGGCTCGGTGGCGGGTATTCACGCGTTCATCGGTATTTGGACGTTTTCTGCCGAGCCGCCATGTTGCTGTGTTACGTTTTGTCGTCTGCTACACGCTCTCTCAAATTCTGCTTTTGACCGTAAATGTGTAGAGAGCGCCCCTGGTGTCTGATGGACGCCAAAGCCACACCAGTAGGTGTCTTAGTGCTCGCTTAGGGCGAGACGTGGCGCTACTCTCTCACATGACCGGTCCGGTTTCCAGCACGCAACACTGCTTGCTGCAAAGTGTGCCTTGCGACCCCTCTCGCCTTCTGTTTTTTTTTTGGGGGGGGGGTTGTGTTTGCTCCTTTTTTTTTCCCCCTTTGACGCTGATCGCTTGGTTAGATTGGCTCTGTCGCCATTGCTATTAGAGCAAAAAAAAAGGAAAACATAGGGGGGGATAACAGGATTTAAACAGTTATGCACTGTTGGCTATTCACGCAGCCTACAATCATTTCTTTTCTTTCATGTCATTTATCGTTCATTCTTGGCTACGTTCGAATAGGCCCACCTTTTCTTTTGTGTAAATGTGTCAAACCGCCACGTAATGGCTACACTGCAAAAAATAATTGCAGCTTAATGTTGCCCGTATCTGTTTTTTTTTCCTACTTTAAGATATCAGGGCATAGAATTGCATCCACTCACGCGTCGCGGGGCGGAGCTAGGGGGTATACATACGCCAGGCATTTGCGGTGGCAGCCTCAGTCCTCTGTGTTTTGCCACACGCCGGAGTCGTCTGGACCGATGTGCGGCTGAAGCCTGCTGGTCATGCCCTGGGCCTGGTATCCGCTCCCGATGACGTGAGAGGCGGCAATTTTTTTTTCCTTTCTTTTTTCCCTCGTATTAAAGTTATGGGTTAAAATAAATTTAAATAATTCCTTTTAAACCGGCTGTTTTTTTCCAGCCGTGTCGCTTTTTCCAGGTTTTCCAAATAGTTAAACAAATAATTCTAATCCAAGGCAAACACTCCCCGTCAGAATGCTTAGGCATTCACTTCCCCTGGCTCGTGGCAGCCTTAATTTAAACAAGTTTCAGGTTCCAAATACAGTTGCGCCAAGCGCTTAAAAGGCATGCAGATGCTTGGGGTAAACACAGCACTGGCGGCTCGGTGGCGGGTATTCACGCGTTCATCGGTATTTGGACGTTTTCTGCCGAGCCGCCATGTTGCTGTGTTACGTTTTGTCGTCTGCTACACGCTCTCTCAAATACTGCTTTTGACCGTAAATGTGTAGAGAGCGCCCCTGGTGTCTGATGGACGCCAAAGCCACACCAGTAGGTGTCTTAGTGCTCGCTTAGGGCGAGACGTGGCGCTACTCTCTCACATGACCGGTCCGGTTTCCAGCACGCAACACTGCTTGCTGCTAAGTGTGCCTTGCGACCCCTCCCGCCTTCTGTTTTTTTTTTTGGGGTTGTGTTTGCTCCTTTTTTTTTCCCCCCTTTGACGCTGATCGCTTGGTTACATTGGCTCTGTCGCCATTGCTATTAGAGCAAAAAAAAAAAGGAAAACATAGGGGGGGATAACAGGATTTAAACAGTTATGCACTGTTGGCTATTCACGCAGCCTACAATCATTTCTTTTCTTTCATGTCATTTATCTTTCATTCTTGGCTACGTTCGAATAGGCCCACCTTTTCTTTTGTGTAAATGTGTCAAACCGCCACGTAATGGCTACACTGCATAAAATAATTGCAGCTTAATGTTGCCCGTATCTGTTTTTTTTTCCTACTTTAAGATATCAGGGCATAGAATTGCATCCACTCACGCGTCGCGGGGCGGAGCTAGGGGGTATACATACGCCAGGCATTTGCGGTGGCAGCCTCAGTCCTCTGTGTTTTGCCACACGCCGGAGTCGTCTGGACCGATGTGCGGCTGAAGCCTGCTGGTCATGCCCTGGGCCTGGTATCCGCTCCCGATGACGTGAGAGGCGGCAATTTTTTTTTCCTTTCTTTTTTCCCTCGTATTAAAGTTATGGGTTAAAATAAATTTAAATAATTCCTTTTAGACCGGCTGTTTTTTTCCAGCCGTGTCGCTTTTTCCAGGTTTTCCAAATAGTTAAACAAATAATCCTAATCGAAGGCAAACACTCCCCGTCAGAATGCTTAGGCATTCACTTCCCCTGGCTCGTGGCAGCCTTAATTTAAACAAGTTTCAGGTTCCAGATACAGTTGCGCCAAGCGCTTAAAAGGCATGCAGATGCTTGGGGTAAACACAGCACTGGCGGCTCGGTGGCGGGTATTCACGCGTTCATCGGTATTTGGACGTTTTCTGCCGAGCCGCCATGTTGCTGTGTTACGTTTTGTCGTCTGCTACACGCTCTCTCAAATACTGCTTTTGACCGTAAATGTGTAGAGAGCGCCCCTGGTGTCTGATGGACGCCAAAGCCACACCAGTAGGTGTCTTAGTGCTCGCTTAGGGCGAGACGTGGCGCTACTCTCTCACATGACCGGTCCGGTTTCCAGCACGCAACACTGCTTGCTGCAAAGTGTGCCTTGCGACCCCTCTCGCCTTCTGTTTTTTTTTGGGGGGGGGTTGTGTTTGCTCCTTTTTTTTTCCCCCTTTGACGCTGATCGCTTGGTTAGATTGGCTCTGTCGCCATTGCTATTAGAGCAAAAAAAAAAGGAAAACATAGGGGGGGATAACAGGATTTAAACAGTTATGCACTGTTGGCTATTCACGCAGCCTACAATCATTTCTTTTCTTTCATGTCATTTATCGTTCATTCTTGGCTACGTTCGAATAGGCCCACCTTTTCTTTTGTGTAAATGTGTCAAACCGCCACGTAATGGCTACACTGCATAAAATAATTGCAGCTTAATGTTGCCCGTATCTGTTTTTTTTTCCTACTTTAAGATATCAGGGCATAGAATTGCATCCACTCACGCGTCGCGGGGCGGAGCTAGGGGGTATACATACGCCAGGCATTTGCGGTGGCAGCCTCAGTCCTCTGTGTTTTGCCACACGCCGGAGTCGTCTGGACCGATGTGCGGCTGAAGCCTGCTGGTCATGCCCTGGGCCTGGTATCCGCTCCCGATGACGTGAGAGGCGGCAATTTTTTTTCCTTTCTTTTTTCCCTCGTATTAAAGTTATGGGTTAAAATAAATTTAAATAATTCCTTTTAGACCGGCTGTTTTTTTCCAGCCGTGTCGCTTTTTCCAGGTTTTCCAAATAGTTAAACAAATAATTCTAATCCAAGGCAAACACTCCCCGTCAGAATGCTTAGGCATTCACTTCCCCTGGCTCGTGGCAGCCTTAATTTAAACAAGTTTCAGGTTCCAAATACAGTTGCGCCAAGCGCTTAAAAGGCATGCAGATGCTTGGGGTAAACACAGCACTGGCGGCTCGGTGGCGGGTATTCACGCGTTCATCGGTATTTGGACGTTTTCTGCCGAGCCGCCATGTTGCTGTGTTACGTTTTGTCGTCTGCTACACGCTCTCTCAAATTCTGCTTTTGACCGTAAATGTGTAGAGAGCGCCCCTGGTGTCTGATGGACGCCAAAGCCACACCAGTAGGTGTCTTAGTGCTCGCTTAGGGCGAGACGTGGCGCTACTCTCTCACATGACCGGTCCGGTTTCCAGCACGCAACACTGCTTGCTGCAAAGTGTGCCTTGCGACCCCTCTCGCCTTCTGTTTTTTTTTTTTGGGGGGGGTTGTGTTTGCTCCTTTTTTTTTTCCCCCTTTGACGCTGATCGCTTGGTTAGATTGGCTCTGTCGCCATTGCTATTAGAGCAAAAAAAAAGGAAAACATAGGGGGGGATAACAGGATTTAAACAGTTATGCACTGTTGGCTATTCACGCAGCCTACAATCATTTCTTTTCTTTCATGTCATTTATCGTTCATTCTTGGCTACGTTCGAATAGGCCCACCTTTTCTTTTGTGTAAATGTGTCAAACCGCCACGTAATGGCTACACTGCATAAAATAATTGCAGCTTAATGTTGCCCGTATCTGTTTTTTTTTCCTACTTTAAGATATCAGGGCATAGAATTGCATCCACTCACGCGTCGCGGGGCGGAGCTAGGGGGTATACATACGCCAGGCATTTGCGGTGGCAGCCTCAGTCCTCTGTGTTTTGCCACACGCCGGAGTCGTCTGGACCGATGTGCGGCTGAAGCCTGCTGGTCATGCCCTGGGCCTGGTATCCGCTCCCGATGACGTGAGAGGCGGCAATTTTTTTTTCCTTTCTTTTTTCCCTCGTATTAAAGTTATGGGTTAAAATAAATTTAAATAATTCCTTTTAGACCGGCTGTTTTTTTCCAGCCGTGTCGCTTTTTCCAGGTTTTCCAAATAGTTAAACAAATAATTCTAATCCAAGGCAAACACTCCCCGTCAGAATGCTTAGGCATTCACTTCCCCTGGCTCGTGGCAGCCTTAATTTAAACAAGTTTCAGGTTCCAAATACAGTTGCGCCAAGCGCTTAAAAGGCATGCAGATGCTTGGGGTAAACACAGCACTGGCGGCTCGGTGGCGGGTATTCACGCATTCATCGGTATTTGGACGTTTTCTGCCGAGCCGCCATGTTGCTGTGTTACGTTTTGTCGTCTGCTACACGCTCTCTCAAATACTGCTTTTGACCGTAAATGTGTAGAGAGCGCCCCTGGTGTCTGATGGACTCCAAAGCCACACCAGTAGGTGTCTTAGTGCTCGCTTAGGGCGAGACGTGGCGCTACTCTCTCACATGACCGGTCCGGTTTCCAGCACGCAACACTGCTTGCTGCAAAGTGTGCCTTGCGACCCCTCTCGCCTTCTGTTTTTTTTTTGGGGTTGTGTTTGCTCCTTTTTTTTTTCCCCTTTGACGCTGATCGCTTGGTTAGATTGGCTCTGTCGCCATTGCTATTAGAGCAAAAAAAAAGGAAAACATAGGGGGGGATAACAGGATTTAAACAGTTATGCACTGTTGGCTATTCACGCAGCCTACAATCATTTCTTTTCTTTCATGTCATTTATCGTTCATTCTTGGCTACGTTCGAATAGGCCCACCTTTTCTTTTGTGTAAATGTGTCAAACCGCCACGTAATGACTACACTGCATAAAATAATTGCAGCTTAATGTTGCCCGTATCTGTTTTTTTTTCCTACTTTAAGATATCAGGGCATAGAATTGCATCCACTCACGCGTCGCGGGGCGGAGCTAGGGGGTATACATACGCCAGGCATTTGCGGTGGCAGCCTCAGTCCTCTGTGTTTTGCCACACGCCGGAGTCGTCTGGACCGATGTGCGGCTGAAGCCTGCTGGTCATGCCCTGGGCCTGGTATCCGCTCCCGATGACGTGAGAGGCGGCAATTTTTTTTTCCTTTTTTTCCCTCGTACTAAAGTTATGGGTTAAAATAAATTTAAATAATTCCTTTTAGACCGGCTGTTTTTTTCCAGCCGTGTCGCTTTTTCCAGGTTTTCCAAATAGTTAAACAAATAATTCTAATCCAAGGCAAACACTCCCCGTCAGAATGCTTAGGCATTCACTTCCCCTGGCTCGTGGCAGCCTTAATTTAAACAAGTTTCAGGTTCCAAATACAGTTGCGCCAAGCGCTTAAAAGGCATGCAGATGCTTGGGGTAAACACAGCACTGGCGGCTCGGTGGCGGGTATTCACGGGTTCATCGGTATTTGGACGTTTTCTGCCGAGCCGCCATGTTGCTGTGTTACGTTTTGTCGTCTGCTACACGCTCTCTCAAATTCTGCTTTTGACCGTAAATGTGTAGAGAGCGCCCCTGGTGTCTGATGGACGCCAAAGCCACACCAGTAGGTGTCTTAGTGCTCGCTTAGGGCGAGACGTGGCGCTACTCTCTCACATGACCGGTCCGGTTTCCAGCACGCAACACTGCTTGCTGCAAAGTGTGCCTTGCGACCCCTCTCGCCTTCTGTTTTTTTTTGGGGGGGGGGTTGTGTTTGCTCCTTTTTTTCTGTTGTGTTTGGGGGTTGTGTTTGCTCCTCCTCACAGTTTCCTTTAAAACGTCCCCAATCAAAAGAAAAAACAATTTGAAAGTACTGCCGACACATCGCTTTAACCAACTAGGCTACCATTTTCACGTTCATTTTGAGTTCACGGGTTCGACCCCCACTTACAAAAAAAAAAAACCTTTTTGTTTTAGCCCACTCCTCCTGTCCCCTCTTTTTCTTTTTTTTTCTTCCTAGTAATGAATATTTCTTTTTATGCACCTCTGCGTTTAACTTATAACCCACTAATCGGGGGCGGATATGGAGCGCTGGGCTTACCTGTTTTCACTTCCCTACTTTTACAATGGCCTCTAACGTTCACATACTACCATACCCCCTCCCCCATCTGGACTGCCACCTGTGCAACTTTAGCGAACGCAGAATGGCACCACTGGAGAGGCACTACACAGGTACACATGGTTTATTCATTAAATGGCAATGCAGCCTATGTGCTTTTCAGGGCTCTTCACGTTCAGTCGCTGCACATTACAATTATTGCTCTAAGAATAAAGACTCCTCCATAACCGATACTAATTCAAGTGTGGATAGTGTGGCAAGTCAGTGTAAATCACAAATCGATTCGATAGAGACCAAGGGTGTTTCCTCGCAAGCTAAAACCCAACATAAGGAGCTTACACTGAGTTATCCGCCTTCCCGCAACATTTGTCCCAAGGGCTCTGCACAATTCACTTCCAGGGTTAAAGTTGAGCAGCACGTATTCGTTAAGCACGGGCTAACCATAATTTGGCAATGCAGCAGTTGTAGTACTTACAGCTATAAAACCTCGCAGTCGGCATCCGCCCACTTTACAAAATGTCGCAAGAAACATTCTTCTTCGCAGCCCTCGTCTGGGGGAGGCCACAATGTCAGTAGAGTAAATCAGAATAAAGAGACTTTATCAACTTCTAGGCACATAGCTTCAAGTAGCTCGAGAGACCGAGGTAGCCGGGCTCATAAAGTCGATCGGCAGAACAAACCTGGGGATGATTCGGGGAGAGGGACTCCGGTGGGGGAGGATCGGCCGGCCTGGACTGAGCGGGAGATGCGTGTGGTCGTCGCCTCTAGGGCACAGATGGGTCCGCTAGCTAGCGCCTACCAACTAAGTTTAAACCTTCCGGCCCGTTCGGCAGCAGACGTGGCATGCTTAACTCGGTCGACAGAATTTTTACAATTTGAATCTAGTATTCCTGAATCGGAGAGAATTAAATTCCCTTTTCGTTGCGAGCCGGGGAGGCGGGGTTATAATCCTTCAGCGGGAGCAACTGCACAGAAGTCAGACATCCCTGTGGAATTGTCAATCTCTCTGACCTCTACCTCTAGTGGGGACATGTCGTCGTCCGCCCCTGGGCCCAGTGGAGACTACGTCCCACAAACTTTGCCCCCTGCCGGCGATGCCGGTGTGCCCCCAGGGTGCGTGGAGATACAGGCTCGCGACCTAGAGCTCGCTGGAGCGGCCCAGGGTATTCTGGCTGAGTGCTACTCCGAAAGCCACGAAGACGACGAACGGGCATGCCAGCTAGCCGGGGACAGCGCTGCTGAGCATCTCTCGCCCACTCTGGCCGGAGGGGGGCTCGATGAGGACCCGGCTCAGCTGAGTATGCTCGCTCCCCACCCCCTGACCTCACCAGCCGGCCGAAACGACGGTCTCGGGAATGGGGCACTATGTACGGAGAGGAAGGGAAACGACACCACACTCCACGAACTTGGCCGAGGGCCAGTGTCTTCTTCTAGTCCCGACGAAGGGCTCTCCCCAGAGGATGGATGCGCCCCTGCATCACCGGCTCCAACCTCCTATCAAGTAAATAATAACTCTAGTCCAAGTAATGTTAACTTTTCTCACAACTTAAATATCATTCAGTCACCCGAGTTAGTAGCAGGGTCGCCTTTGAATCCGAGTCCCGACGGGCAGGGTAGGGTAAGGTCGGCAGCGGTACCGGCTGCAAGCTCTTATTGTAGGTGGACGACACCGCAGGTCCGTATTCTGGCCAGAGCTGAGCTGTCCCTTCCCCCCGGTGGAAAAAACATAAATCAACAATTAGCTGCGATCTATCCTTCCAGGTCACTGAACGCAATCAAAGGTCTCCGAAAGAGTAACCGCTACCGAGAGATTCTCGCCAGAGAGTCCGAGCTGTGCCAGAACGACGACGACAGTGAGCCCAGCCCTTTGTCTCTCGAGGACAGCCATAATGTTGAATTACCTCCCACGATAGAATCACTGAACGTGGAAGAAGTCACTCAGATCCTCACAGACTATAACATTAATTCTCCAGGGTTAGCCGAAAACATTTGTAATACGCCCATGACAATGACAGATCTAGCAATTATTTATAACCATTTCGGGATAAAGCCACGCAAGTCGAAGCAGGCGAAGCACGCCAAAATCCGCCTGATTAGACATAAAAACGAGAAAGCTAGAGATCTTAAGCGGCGTCAATTTAAAGAGCATCAGCACTTGTACAGCCTAGGGCCTAAAGTCCTTTTAGAGGAACTAATTTGTCAACAGGGGGAGCTGGGCTTAATCAATCTGAGTGACGTCCACAGCGTCTTTGATGACATCCTAGGAACCGAATCTATTCCGGTCAATAACGTTGGTATAACAAAGGATTCCTTGCCTCATGAGGCTAACCTCTTTTCAGAGGACGAAATCCAATTAATTCTTAAGAACATGACCACAGGCACGGCTCCAGGGCCGGATGGCTTAACCGTCCGGGAAATGAGGAAAATCCCGAATGCCATTTGGACAGTAATCTTCAATAACTTTTTGTGCTTCCGACGTATGCCGGATGACTTCCGTCTTTCCCGGACAATTTTCATCCCCAAAACCTGTAATGCAGCCTCTGCAGCTGAGCTTCGTCCAATAACAATCTCGTCAGTAATTGTCCGGACCTTCTCTAGACTAATTCTGCTAAGATTACAGGATTCCTATAATTTCAATAAACTACAAAGTGGATTCTCTCCAGACAGGGCTGCGCAGTCTAACCTTCTCCTTTTACAGGGCGTGATGAAGCATGCCAAGAAATTCCACAGACCCCTCTTTGCTGCTTCACTTGACCTTCGAAAAGCTTTTGACTCAATCAGCCACAACGCACTTTTTACAGCTCTGGAGGAAGGCGGATGCCACACTGCATACTTGGAAAGTATCAGAGATATGTATACCTCGCAAGCAACCACTTACGCCTACAGAGGGACGAGTGACAACATCAGGGTGTATGTGCAAAGGGGGATTAAACAGGGGGACCCTTTGTCTCCATTTCTTTTTAATTTAACACTGGACCCATTACTAAACCAGCTTAATTCTTCGGCTTTTGGCTATGCCATCAATGGTCAAACGATCGCCGCCATGGCCTATGCGGATGACCTATTATTTGTGGCCTCATCTTACGAAGAACTGAAGAGAAACCTGGAGGTTGCAGAAAGTCACTTCAAAAAAATCGGATTGGCTTTAAACCCACTAAAAACCCAATATTTTGGTTGGCGGTTCGACTCCCACAGACTAAAATGGTTCGACTACGGCATTCCTAACCTAACAGTTGGGGATGCCGTGATCGTTCCAAAGGTTCGCAACGAACCCATTCGCTACCTGGGAGTCGACCTTTTCATAAACAAACACCCGACGGCTTCAATTGATACTATTCGACGTGATCTTAATCTGATTAATTCGGCCCAGTTGAAGCCATTTCAAAAACTTAACTGCATCTCGACCTTATTGGTTCCGAAATTGATGTACGCAGCCTCCAGCTCTCTCACAGTTCTACCATTAACCAGAAGACTCGACCGTGACATACGTCAGGAAATCAAACGCATCCTTCATCTCCCAGCTTCCTTCCCCGACATTCTCATCCATACTCCTCATCGAGCAGGAGGCCTTGGCGTACTGGAGCTTTCGCGAGTGGCGGCTGAATGCCAGGTGAAAGCATTCGCTCGGCTCCAACGTCTAGGGTCTCCAATCGTGGACGCGGTGTTGGAAGGACCGTTACGTGGAGACCGGGAGGCGATCGAGGAGAAGATGGGCGTTGCGACCGGTCTCGTAGAGCCTAAGTCTCTACAGAAAGCCCTACAGCAAGCACGTAAGACACACTTGGAGGACTGGAAAAAAAATTACACAAACAAAAGCCTATTTGCTTTTGAGAGCGATCCAGTTGGAAATGGGTGGCTTCGGCCAGATACCAGGTTCATGGGAGATGGCGATCGCATCCGCTCCCTGCGCCTGCGTAGTAACCTATTTCCAACAAGGACGCTCTCCAATCGGCACTCCGCGGATGATTCGGCCAGGCTTTGTAGAAGGTGCCATCAGGCACAGGAAACCACGTACCACATCCTCCAGGTGTGTCCATCCGTCCACGAGCCGCGTTGCTCACGGCATAACTTCATTTCTCAGGCCATAATTACTAAACTGCGGGAAAAGCACAAGGATGCTGAGATTTCGAGCGAGCGCCTCCTGGTGACCGGGGACGGTGTGAGGCTTAGGCCCGACATTGTCCTCGAGCTCAAGGAAAAAGCATTCATTTTGGATGTGGCGATCGCTTGGGATGCCAGAACGGAGACATTGGAAGGCATGTGTGCTG
>NC_091830.1:101092595-101107595 GCF_038994185.2 Dermacentor albipictus
ATGTTCGTAGGCGCAAATTGCAAACGTAATACTTGGAGGAACGTTTCCACTAATCTACAGGGGCTCTCTCATTTCTCCGATTGCTCGCAAACACATTGCATTGCTAGTCGTGACGTTTCACAGTGACGTTTCACCATGCCCGTCGAAGTTGATTACCAGTACCGCGCCAGCGTCGACCGGCCGGCGAAGCGACGAACTCAGCAGCGCATGCGCGAGGCCCTACAACACCCCAACCGAGCTACCCTGCTTATCGGAGAGAGCGAGTGCGCGTGAACGCGGGCTCGTCTGACGATCTGGATTAAAGAAAAAAAAAAAAAGTGTGTCCGAGATATTGACAAAGACAAGTGGTCGCTGTCGCTCTGAATCTTAGCGCGTTATAGAAAACGTGGGATGGCGGTGCTTCCTCGAGGGTCTAAAAGTACAATCTTCGAACTAGCGCTCCCGGCGGAACGTGGAGCTAGCATCCTTCTTCTTGGAACGGTTTGCAATGGACTGCTTGAATGTGCCGACCACGAGTCACGGGTCGCGTATAGAGCCAACGTTTGGCAAGAACGCGTCTAGCACAACCGATCGCGGTTGCGATAACCCATCGTTGGTAGCGAAAAAAAGAAAGAAAGAAAAAAAAAACACCTACCCGCAGCTTGTAGCAGTAACCGTAAATGTGGTTCTAAATATAGGTTCGCTGGTCACTGAAACTTTCTCATAACGCACACCACTGTAGTCCAAAAAGAACAAAGCACGCACAATAGATATGATACAGCCGTCACCGCATGATTTCGCGTTTTCCTTATTGCATTACTTTCGTGGGCATGCGCGCTAGGGCCACGCAGGCCAGGAGGCAAGGGGAAAAAAAAATAAGAAATGATACGCGATCCTCAGCATTGACTTGGCTGATGTGGCACTCGCATTTATGTTCTTTACCTTAGGCGAGCGCAACGCGCCAACTGAACTCCAATTTCCCATAACGGAAATTCGTATTTGGCCATTTGGTTGTATTTTTGGCTGATGTTCGCGTTTTTCGCCCGAGCATGCGCTTCACTGCGCCGCTCGTTGTCCCTTCAATGCGGCTTCACTGCCCTGCAGGCGTGTTCTGCGTCAAGCCGAACCACCAGGCAAAAAGCCTGGGCGCCGCCATCTTGTTGAGAGCGGCGCCGGGGACACAATCGCGCCTAGCTCATTGAGTTTTCCCCCAAAACTGAACGAAATAGCCTTATTTAAATGAGAAAGATGCCACGAGTGCCGCAACGAAGGACCTTAAGGATTACCGAAGGGTAACTGAGGGCGACGCGACGAGCTTTGGAAAGAAGAATGATGGGTGTAGCGCTACGGGGGATAAGAATAGAGCAGATTCGGGGGGTGAGCGAACAAACGCGAGCTAATGACACCTTAGTTTAAACCAAGAAAAAGAAATGGGCGTGCGCAGGGCATGCAATGTGGGGGGAAGATCATCAATTAAGGGTTACCGACTGAATTCCAAGAGAAGGGAAGCGTAGCACGGGGTGGCGGAAATTTAGGAGGGCAGATTAGATTAGGAAGGGCGCAGGCACTAGACGGCGACCGTGACCGGGCTTACACGTGACCGGGGTGCTTGGAGAATTATGGGAGAGGTCTTTGCCCTGCAGTGGTCGTAGCCAGCAGGATGATGATGACGAAAAGGTAGCAACAGGTATTCATAACATACAGGTTGGAAAGCTGAGGCACCTCTGAACCCTTGAATATATTTCGCCACACTTGGCCATACGACAAGTTTGTTTTCGAGGCGCTCGGTCCCACTGCAGCGAAAATGTTGCCGGAAATCGGGCACTCCATTTTTGTTTCATAGGGAACCTTTCTTCCACTAGGGCAGCGGATTTTCGCAGGGCGAGCTTGCTGTCGTTTACGGATCAAAGCGATAGTGAACTCCAAAATGCAGTGTTGGCTTTGAGTGGGACTTACATTGATTGCAAAACCCACGGCTAATCACCCTTCCCCCCCCCAAGTAGCTCATTACAGCAGACAATCGTTCAGAAACACCGGCATCGTTGCGTATAGTATGGGAATGGTGCGTGTCACGTGAGTGCTCGCTTCGAGCTTGTGTTCTTCATTTTGATTGAATGAAGTCTCACCTAAGTGAGCGGGGGCCGATCCCGGAGGTAGTGCAATACCGGGCCGACCTGCGGCGGAGGTGAAGCAGGCTTCAAGCACTCCGCCAACTTCCAAAAATAGGTTTAATATCGTGGGTCCATATAGAACCCGTATCAGATATTAAGCTGATAAGAACAGAGTTTTTATTCATGCTAGTTACAGTACATCAAAAAATACAAGTTACAGAACCAAGGAGAAAACGAATAAAAGGTGTATAATCTAAAAACGCAAACAAATGGCTAAAAAAACTAGTTAGTGGTGTTAGTAATAAAAGACTAAAACTGTAAAGGTGTAAAACAGTGCAAAAAATGGCGCTTCTCTAAAAACATAAGATCATTAAGAGGTGCCGACATGGGCTCTAAAAATCTTTGTAGAGGCGCTTATTGTGTCACTGATGCACAGGCGTTTGAGTGTCCGTAGGTATGACCTACTGCACAGCCTGCGCATCACCCGGTCGTTCCCCACATCCCAGCTGCCGAGGCAGCCGACGACCACCGCGTCCACCGTCACACGCTGGAACCGCCGGAGGAGATGACGCTGTACAGGGGCGTACTTCTCCTCCTTAGCCTTCCGGGCGTCCTGGAACGCCTGCAGCCTGTTCTCGAAAGGGCAGCAGACGTCCAGGATGAGTGCCTCCTCTCCACGGGCCAGTACCAGGTCGGGCTTGAGTGATGTGTTGCCTACGACCTGGTTCTCCGCAATGACTGTAAACCGACCCAAAGCAGCCTTTTTTATTCTGGCGACGATGGTGTTATGGCGCTCCGTCATGGCCCGGCTCTGCCGCATGCAGTGGCAAAGTACATGTGGCAGTGTCTCCTCCCCATACCCGCAGCGTCTGCATCTTTTGTCCGCCGCGGGTGCCCAGAGTCTTGTGGCGTTGAGGGGGAGGAGATTTAGTCGGGCTCGATGAATGAAGCGCCAGTCGATGAAATGGGTGTAGCGGCCGGACCTCATGAAGTGTGAGTTTGCCGGGTCGGCCGCCACACACACCATCGCCTTGCCTTGGTTCGGTTTGTCTTGCAGAGATTGGTCCCTTTCGGTGGAGAGGAGCGCCCGGATGGTCTTGACCAGCTTGTGGCGGTTCCTCGCTGACACAGAGGCCTCCCCGCAGTTGATGCGGGCTCCATGCTCCAACAGCTCCCAGGCGACGGAGAGGCGACGGGAGGCTTTGCGGGCCTCCGTCCACACAGACTGGACCTGTGTGGACGTTTGCCGAAAGTCGCCCTCCGTCTCGCCTGAGAGGTAGGCCTCCATGTCCTCGGTGTTCGCGGGTCGTCTCAGCCGCCTTGACACTACGCCCTCGAGCTCTCCTGCTGCACGCTCCCGGACCTCCACGTCGGTCGACGTCAGTAGCTTGAAGGCTCCATCCACCCGACAGATGTCGCTGAGCTCCGCCGCAAGTGGGATCCCTGCACTGCCAGCCTGAGAGCTTCCGTACAAGTATTCATTGGAAGCTCTGGCTGGCACGTACAGGGTCTTCTTGATGAGCGGGCGGAGCTCCTCGTCCAGGCGTTGCCACTCTCCCTTGCTGGCAAGGCCCACCCGCATGGCAAAGTTGAGGGCTGGATACAAAAATGTTTTGATAGCATCCAGCCTCTGCCATGGGGCGAGCATAGAGGAGAGCAGCTTTCTGCCCAGGTGGATGGCCTCGTCGACCGTCGTCTCGTCCGGCAGCACCCTGAACCCCACTGGACGGCCCAGGAACTTGTGCCCCTGGAAGTCGCCAAGCGCCGGAATCGGGTCGCCACCCACGGTGAAAGAGGTGGGCCGTGTACCCACGGGGTGGCGACCAGACAGGTGTAGAGACCGGCACTTGGCGGCGTTGAGTCGCAGCCCGAGCCGGGCCGACAGGGCTGTTACACGGTCCAAGCGGCTCTGCAGGGTGGCGGGATCCGCGGCCAGCAGCGTCAGATCATCGGCGTAGGCAAGGATGTTGTGCTGCCTATCGCCTCCCTGTACTGCACGGATGACCGGGTCCACCACCAGGTTGAAAAGCAGGCCGCTCAGAGGACAGCCCTGTCTCAGCCCAGCTCCGATGGCGATTGGCTCCGTAATGCCAGCTGCTGCCACGACGCAGGTGGTGTTGGCGCGGTAGAGGTCTTCAACGATGGTAGCAAAGGCCTCCCCCGCGCCGGCGCCGCGGACAGCGTCGACGAGGGCCTGATGGGCGACCGAGCCGAAAGCGTTGGCAAAATCGAGGAACCCCACGCACAGCTCCCCACCTCCTGTCCTAGCATCATCCAGGCGTCCCTGCAGCACGAAGTTGTGTTCAAACACCCCATCGTGCGGCAGGAAGCCCTTCTGACACCTGGACAGTACCGCATGGTCGCCCAACCACCTCTGCAGCCGGGTGGTGAGACACCCGGCATACAGTTTGGCGATCGTGCGACCAAGGGCAATGGGTCGCCAGTTTGTGGGGTCCTCGCGGTCGCCCTTCTTGTGGATCAGGATAGTCCTCGTCGACTTCCAGCTCAGGGGCGTGCGGCGGTATTGGAGGCATACGTTGTATACCGCCGCCAGGAACCTGCCCTCAGGGTCCACCTGCCTCCAGTGGTGGTACGTGAGGCGGTCCTCCCCTGGAGCTGTACTCTCGCATTTACGGAGCTTGGCTGCGACTTCTTCCGGTGTAAAGGGGCACAAGTCCAGTTCTTCGGTGGCTGGGAGCCGTGACCTCAGGATGCTGGTATCCACGGGTGTTGGTGACCAGAGGTTCGAGTAGTGGTCCTGCAGTGCGTGGGGGTCGATTGGACAGAGCTGGGACGGGCCTTCAGTGATTAACCGCACTGCCCGGCGCCGGTTCCTTCTGTAGAGAGTTTGTATCTGCTGGGGGTTGTCGGGGTTCACCTCGCGCCTCCGTGATTGGCGCGAGTCCCCGACTGGCAGCCGCAGGTGTTTGGTTGCGGCTGCGATGGCACGGTCAAGGATGTTTTCGAACCGTGCCCACTCCCCAGCAGACTCAGGCAACCGGCTCAATGCCCGCAGCTCTGCCGTTTCGTCCGCTAGCGTCCACGCACTGCCCTCTGGCCGTGTGGTACCAGCATGTTCGTCCTGGGTCCCGAAGTCCTGGTTGCTTCCGTCATGGTCCTGCACCTCTGCCCTGCCCGGGGAGAGCTCCTGCATGGCCGCCGGCTCGTGAGCCTCGGAGACTGGTGCTCCCGGGCTGCCTCGGTTGGACGGCAGCGATGGTGTTGGAGAAGAGGAGGCCGAGGCTGCGGTCCGCCCTGACTGGTTTGGCGTCCGCGGAGAAGGTGCCTCGGCCATCTCACCATCGCTGCTGTGTCCGGGTGTTCCCCGAGGTGCCACGGGAGACGGCTCCTGGTCGGCGGCCTGCTCGGTCGCCACTGCTGGTGTTCCGGGAGGGTCCTGAGCGGGACCCTCGGTGCTGTCCTGCTCTGCTGCGGGGGTGCTGTCGCTGTCCTGCTCCGACACACCAGTGGCAGCACCCGCGGCGAGATCACGCCTGGCTGCCAGTGCCGCCTCCCTCCTGTGCCACTGCTCGTGGTTGCCCAAGCCCCTCCTTGTGGGGAAGGACATTGGGCAACTGCCACACTGGTGTGGCAGGGCAGCAGGGGGGGCGGCAGTCAAGTTGGCTGCAGCCAGGCAGGCGTGAGAGGCTGGTCGAAGCCCCAGTGTCTCGCCGCAGATGGTGCACACGTTGATGGTGCGCCGGATCCTGGTGCCGTGTTCGAGTTCCAGGTGCCGCTGGAGGGACTGCCGCCGCGCTGTCCATTTGGCCGCGGCATAGGCAGCTCGGCAGCCCTCTTCGCAGCACCGGACCGTTTGGGGCACGGGAAAGAACACCGTGAAAGTGCCATCCTCACGGGCCGGCTGGCGTTCCTGCCTAGGGGTGTAGGGGTCGCCATCGTCTTCGCTGATGTCATGGGCCGTGTGGCCGTGGCCCCCAAGATCCATCGAATGGTCTTACCTTCCGGACCCGGCGGCTCTCCTTAAAGGAGGCCAGGTCCGGAGGCTAGGGGGCCACCAGGGATGGCAGCGAGTGGGCCGGGCCCATGACAGACGATGGCGAAGGCAGGGGCCAGCCGGTTGTGCCCCAGCACAGCACCAGTCGAGACGGCAGGACCAGCAGGCACCCCGCAGGCAGGCAGCACCAAGCAGTGGTCAGGCCGAGCGGGGCAGGAGTCTCCGGGGGGCGGCAGGCAGCGCCAGGCAGCGGCAGGACCAGGAAGCGGGCCGGTGTGGGTCGTCCAGGGGCCACCAGGTAGCAGCACGTGGGCTGTCCTGGAGGCAGTGCAGCAGGGAGCCAAGGGCCTGGAAAGATAGGGCTGGGATAGGGGAAAGACCTTGCTATGACCGGAGCAGGTAACCGGGCGCCTCTACAAAGATGAGTATGTCAAAGGCCGGGCAAGCCAGCTGCAGTGACTACACTTTGATCTTAGCCAAAAGGCCGAGAAGCGATGTCTTTCACTTCACTCCATTGTACCACTGCCTTGTGGGTGCCCTGGCGACATTGGTAACCTCAGCAACAGCGTGGGCAATCTTATAAAACCCAGCCCGTCTAGAGACTCTATGCTCTCTATCTCGCGAATCAACTCGCGACGCCTCAGTCTTTCACTGTTAACGAAACGCCGTCGCGTAGAAACGAGACCCGAGCGCAAGCTTGTTTGCAAGGCAAAACCAACGAAGGCAACCTCGCAGAAAACGGAACAGGCGAGCGGAAAACACGCGCAAGGGGAATGTTTACTTCCGTCTGAATGCGACCGCTCAAGGCGGCTTTCTTTGAGGCCTTCGTTTCAAGCCCGTGCGCAAGTGTAATACACTACGCGCATTTCCCTCATTTCCTTTTATTTACCGCAAGGCCCACTGAAAGTTTTCATACGGCACAGGCCGGGACGGATTGCAACGTGTCGATTCGACCGCTAGAATTAGGTAGCGCGCCTCATGTACGAATGAAAGAGAATGGAAAAAAAAATAAATATAGAAAAGGCTGCGCACTCCTTCCAACCGGAAACATAGAGGGCAGGAAGATCGCCATGTGGAGCACAGGTGTTGTTAAAAAAAAAAAGAAAGAAAGAAAGAAATAGCGCTACCCCATCATCTTTACCGTGTGCGTGTATACACACACACGCACACATATGCACGCGCACGCACGCGCGCGCGCGCACGCACACACACACACACACACACACACACACACATATACGCACACATGCTAGCATAGCTTAAGCACAGCTGGAAAGCTCAGCCTTGCGCAAGAAAAAAGGACCACGCCCTTTCTCAAGCCCCTTTGAAACTTTTAAATGAGAAACATGTGTACAGCGAGGTCGTTCGAAACTGGCGCGAAAACGCATCCGCGCCATCTGTGTGCGGAACTAGGAAAACCTACGGCCTTCGCCATACAGAAAGAAAGGTAGATGGCGCGAGCTAACGCTCCGTTGCATACTAAGAACGAGAGCTAGTGAATAATGGCAGAAACGTCTTGGGAAGAGAGAAAAAAACAACAACAACAAAAAAAAAGAAAGACACGCAAGTTGTTGGCTCGCGCAAGCATTCTATTTTACAGCGAGTAAAGAGCATAGCAACTTCTCACAAGAGCAGCAAGAAAGACAAGAAGAACGTGAGAGAGGGGGAGAAACAGGCGCGTTTCTTTGGAATGCAGAGCATGCTGCACACACTATGAAGTGCCAAAGAGACGGGGAAAGCAGATGGCGCGATTGTGTATGTCCTCAAAGCTTGAAAACAATTTCTAAACTACAAGGTGTGCCGAAGTCCGCCTACTCTCATCAGGTTGCTCCCGCCTCCAATTGCATTTAAATTAAAATTACAGTCGCCTCAGGGGCAGAGAGAGAGAGAGAGAGAGAAAATGTGTACACTTGCTTCGCGCAGCTGCACCCGTTCAAATTTTACAGCAACAAGAGCACTCCCGCAGGCACAAAGTCCGCTGCCGCGTCCGCCGGGGCGGAATGCACTCGCTTCCGTAAATTGTCGTGCGGCAGACTGCTGCATCGTAGCACACCTGAAACCGCGCAGACGTCAGCGATCGCCGCGAGATCGCTGCGAGCGCTAAAGTCCGAAACCACGTCCGCCGGGGCGGCGGGAGCTCGATACCCCTTCACGAAACTTCTGCGTGTACACCGCCGCACGGCCACGGCGGAGTCGCTGGCATCCTGCGCGCAGTTGCATTGCGTCGCGCCGGGAATCGTTGAAGCCCCACGCAGACGTCGGCGTCGGCCCCGACCTGGCTGCGAGCGCTCGAAGAGACCAAGTCCGAAGCCACGTGAGCCGGGGCGGTGTGAGCGCGACTAAGTCCGGGACGACGTCAGCCGGGGCGGCGTGAGCGAGACTAAGTCCGAGACTACGTCAGCCGGGGCGGCGTGAGCGAGACCAAGTCCGAGACTACGTCAGCCGGGGCGTCGACTAAGTCCGAGACGACGTCAGCCGGGGCGTCGAGCTCGCCGCGCGCGCTTTTCCCACTCTTACTCGAAAAATGGCGAAGGGGCCGCGCTAGCGTGCCTTGAATCGGTGAGCGGCGGTACCGCGGCGATCGCGAGAGCTCAAATCGGCCGTGCCAAGGCCAAATATTGGCGCTCGGCTCGGCGCAGTACGCCGCCTTGTCGCACGAGTACGGCCCCGTGGAGGTCTGGTCACTTATCGCTGCTCTTATAAGGGGCCGTACCGCCCTGGCCGACGTTGTACCGTAGTGCCGTTTTCGGCTTGCGCGTGTTCGTGGTGGTGTCCGCGCACCGCTCCGCACTCGAGAATCGTGCCCACGACGACGCGAGCGCTCGGAAGAGACGGAAGTCCGAAACCACGTGAGCCGGGGCGGTGTGAGCGCGACTAAGTCCGAGACGACGTCAGCCGGGGCGGCGTGAGCGAGACTAAGTCCGAGACTACGTCAGCCGGGGCGTCGAGCACGCCGCGCGCGCTTTTCGCACTCTTACTCGAAAAATGGCGAAGGGGCCGCGCTAGCGTGCCTTGAATCGGTGAGCGGCGGTACCGCGGCGATCGCGAGAGCTCAAATCGGCCGTGCCAAGGCCAAATATTAGCGCTCGGCTCGGCGCAGTACGCCGCCTTGTCGCACGAGTACGGCCCCGTGGAGGTCTGGTCACTTATCGCTGCTCATATAAGGGGCCGTACCGCCCTGGCCGACGTTGTACCGTAGTGCCGTTTTCGGCTTGCGCGTGTTCGTGGTGGTGTCCGCGCACCGCTCCGCACTCGAGAATCGTGCCCACGACGACGCGAGCGCTCGGAAGAGACGGAAGTCCGAAACCACGTGAGCCGGGGCGGTGTGAGCGCGACTAAGTCCGAGACGACGTCAGCCGGGGCGGCGTGAGCGAGACTAAGTCCGAGACTACGTCAGCCGGGGCGTCGAGCACGCCGCGCGCGCTTTTCGCACTCTTACTCGAAAAATGGCGAAGGGGCCGCGCTAGCGTGCCTTGAATCGGTGAGCGGCGGTACCGCGGCGATCGCGAGAGCTCAAATCGGCCGTGCCAAGGCCAAATATTGGCGCTCGGCTCGGCGCAGTACGCCGCCTTGTCGCACGAGTACGGCCCCGTGGAGGTCTGGTCACTTATCGCTGCTCATATAAGGGGCCGTACCGCCCTGGCCGACGTTGTACCGTAGTGCCGTTTTCGGCTTGCGCGTGTTCGTGGTGGTGTCCGCGCACCGCTCCGCATTCGAGAATCGTGCCCACGACGACGCGAGCGCTCGGAAGAGACAGAAGTCCGAAACCACCTGAGCCGGGCCGCGGCGGGAGCTCGACGCCCGTCACGCAACTTTGGCGTACAAGCCACCGCACGGCCGCGACTGAGTCGTCGTCACCGTCCGGCTGGCTGCACTATAGCACGCCGGGAACCGGGAAAGAACCGCGCAGAGGTCGTCGTTTTGCCGCGACGTTGGCGCGAGCGCGCGAAGAGACAAAGTCCGAAACGGCGTCAGCCGGGGTGTCGAGCACGCCGCCCGCGCCGTTCGCACTCGTGCTCGGAAACGGCGAAAGGGCCGCGCTAGCGTGTGGCCCCGTAGGGGCACAGAAAGGGGATTGTTCTGGAAACTGCGCTGTCCATAGGCGAGAGATTGCCGTTCGCGCATTCGGTCGACGCGCTGCGCTTTCACGACTTCGGCATTGCGCTGCCGACGTAAGCTTTCCATCTCGCTCGCGGCGCTGCGAGGCGGCACGATTTTCGCCAAACGCTCGTCGAAAGTGGCACGAGTACGGCCCCATGGAGATTTGGGAACTTATCGCTGCTATTATATGGGGGTCCCAGAGAGCAGTCGCCCCCAAAAGCGACCTGGGTGTTTGATATGCGGCGGGCTTCGTGCCCGTCAAGCGTGTCCCCGGTATCGCTCCCGTGGATCCCACAGCTGACGTCTGCAGCCTCATCCGCTTGATGCGTTAGGGGGTGGTTGTCGGACGACGCTTTCTCCACGATATCGAGTTGTGTTCCGCATCGTCCTCGGACGAGTCAAATGCGAAAGCGCCGAAGGCGCGGGCGTGACCCGTCGCCTGGCGGCTTTGCCGTCTCGGCTACGTTGCAAGTGTCGGTCGGTCCACCTGTGCTGCGGGCTCAAGAGAAACCGCAAGCCGTGATCGAGTCGACACAACCAGTCTATCGAGAATGTTGCGTGCTTCTTGCCGCGTGGCGATACCCGGCCCTTCGGGGAGGGCGCCGTAGCGAGCTCGAACGCCGTCGTCTCGGACTGTGCAAAGTGCTACTCTTTGCAAGAACGAAGCGTGCTGGGGCGCCTGAAGGTGGCCTCGGCATCGCAAAAACGGCGTCCGGCCTGCTTGACAGGCGGGACGCGCAGTTGAACGATTACCTGGTTGATCCTGCCAGTAATCATATGCTTGTCTCAAAGATTAAGCCATGCATGTCTAAGTACATGCCGAAATAAGGCGAAACCGCGAATGGCTCATTAAATCAGTTATGGTTCCTTAGATCGTTTCTTCCTACTTGGATAACTGTGGCAATTCTAGAGCTAATACATGCAGTGAGCCTGAAGCCCTTTGGGCGACGGGTGCTTTTATTAGACCAAGATCGATCGGGTTTCGGCCCGTATTGTGTGGTGACTCTGGATAACTTTGTGCTGATCGCATGGCCACGAGCCGGCGACGTTTCTTTCAAGTGTCTGCCTTATCAACTTTCGATGGTAGGTTACTTGCTTACCATGGTTGTTACGGGTAACGGAGAATCAGGGTTCGATTCCGGAGAGGGAGCCTGAGAAACGGCTACCACATCCAAGGAAGGCAGCAGGCGCGCAAATTACCCACTCCCGGCACGGGGAGGTAGTGATGAAAAATAACAATACGGGACTCTTTTGAGGCCCCGTAATTGAAATGAGTACACTCTAAATCCTTTAACGAGGATCAATTGGAGGGCAAGTCTGGTGCCAGCAGCCGCGGTAATTCCAGCTCCAATAGCGTATACTAAAGCTGCTGCGGTTAAAAAGCTCGTAGTTGGATCTCAGTTCCAGACGAGTAGTGCATCTACCCGATGCGACGGCTCGGACTGAACATCATGCCGGTCCTTTCTTGGTGCACTTCATTGTGTGCCTCGAGAAGGCCGGTGCTTTTACTTTGAAAAAATTAGAGTGCTCAACGCAGGCGAGTCGCCTGAATAAACTTGCATGGAATAATAGAACAAGACCTCGTTTCTGTTCTGTTGGTTTTTGGAATACGAGGTAATGATTAAGAGGGACAGACGGGGGCATTCGTATTGCGGCGCTAGAGGTGAAATTCTTGGACCGTCGCAAGACGAACTACTGCGAAAGCATTTGCCAAGAATGTTTTCTTTGATCAAGAACGAAAGTCAGAGGTTCGAAGGCGATCAGATACCGCCCTAGTTCTGACCATAAACGATGCCAACCAGCGATCCGCCTGAGTTACTCAAATGACTCGGCGGGCAGCTTCCGGGAAACCAAAGTGTTTGGGTTCCGGGGGAAGTATGGTTGCAAAGCTGAAACTTAAAGAAATTGACGGAAGGGCACCACCAGGAGTGGAGCCTGCGGCTTAATTTGACTCAACACGGGAAAACTTACCCGGCCCGGACACTGGGAGGATTGACAGATTGAGAGCTCTTTCTTGATTCGGTGGATGGTGGTGCATGGCCGTTCTTAGTTGGTGGAGCGATTTGTCTGGTTAATTCCGATAACGAACGAGACTCTAGCCTATTAAATAGGTGCGGGGTTCCCAGCACCTTACAACCTTCTTAGAGGGACAAGCGGCTCCTAGCCGCACGAAACAGAGCAATAACAGGTCTGTGATGCCCTTAGATGTCCGGGGCCGCACGCGCGCTACACTGAAGGAAGCAGCGTGTCTTTATCCCTGTCTGAAAAGACTGGGTAACCCGTGGAACTTCTTTCGTGATTGGGATAGGGGCTTGCAATTGTTCCCCTTGAACGAGGAATTCCCAGTAAGCGCGAGTCATAAGCTCGCGTTGATTACGTCCCTGCCCTTTGTACACACCGCCCGTCGCTACTACCGATTGAATGATTTAGTGAGGTCTTCGGACCGATGTCCGGCGCGGCCTTTCGGTTGCGCCGGTCTGTTGGAAAGATGACCAAACTTGATCATTTAGAGGAAGTAAAAGTCGTAACAAGGTTTCCGTAGGTGAACCTGCGGAAGGATCATTACCGGATTGTTCGAGGGTGACGAGCGCCATTGTTTCTACCCCGTGTGGGTGAAGCAGCTCGCTGCGCCCGACGCTTTCCGCCGCTGGCCCCGCTTGGACGCGGGGACGGCTATACCCGAACATGCCGGGGATTGCCCGAATTTCGAAGGGCGCCCCGTGCCAAATTTGTTGCGCCCAGTGGACGCCGGCTGCAACCTTGGACGGTTGGCTTGGCCGCGCCCGCGGGTAGAAACGGCGTAACGCACACTGGGTGGGCTTTCTGAAGTCCGCCTCGGCACTCTTGCGCGGAATGGGAGTAAGACGACCCGACCTGCTGCTCTTGCCCAGTACGAGGGGAACGGCGAAGCGTGCGGTCGGTCAAGGAACTGACGGTCGAGAGCTAATGCCGCTGCCGCTTAGTACACACGGAACCGTGGTGCGAGCGCTCTCCCGTCCTCCGCGGCAAACGCTGCCGAGTCTGAAAAGGCTGGCGACTGCCGGTCGCTTCCTGCGGCGAGTGTGGAGTAACGACCCGACTTTGTTGCTGCCCAAGTACTAAAGGAACGGTGCGGCGCTCGGTCGGTCATGGAACCGGCGGTATTGAGGGTGCGGCTGCCAAGTACGGAAGGAACCGTGGCCTAAAGCACTCTCCCGTCCTCCGCGGCAAATTCCACCGCGCCCGAAAGGGCCGGAGGCTGCCGGTCGGCTCCCGCTCGTGACGCGCGAGGTGTCGAGTTCGCGGTTCAATGCGACGACGTCTGCAGGCTATTTGCCCGCCGCCGAGGGAAAGGCGGCGTTGCTGCGAAGTACCGAAGGAAACGCGGCTTTGCTACGTCGGAAGCGTTCTGCGGTTTGCGGACTTGTGCGCTTTGGGAAGGCGCCGCACGTCGAAAGAGGAAGTACGGACAGACGAGGGACTGTAATCCCGTATTCGAACGCACTTGCGGCCAGGCCCTTGCTGGCTTCGTCTTCCGCCTCAAGTAGACTTGTTGTGGCTCCGGCGCAGAGAGCCGTCCCTGGCACTGGCCGAGTGGCTTTGGAGAGCTGCGCGAGTACGCGCGCGCCAAGCTCTTGTCTTTCGTCTCGAGTAGGCTGTTGGATCAGCAGCGGTCATGCGGAAACGCGTGACCGCCGAACGAAAGAGCGAAACAGGAGTAGCGCACGCCGAAAGGCGCTCTTCGAAACCACACACAGGGAGACGCCACGTGCCTGAAACACTGGTTGTACTGTACTGAATTGAACAAACTATTTTTCACGACTCTAAGCGGTGGATCACTCGGTTCTCGGGTCGATGAAGAACGCAGCCAGCTGCGAGACTTGGTGTGAATTGCAGGACACACTGAGCACTGATTCTTTGAACGCACATTGCGGCCTTGGGTCTTCCCTTGGCTTCGTCTGTCTGAGGGTCGGATCACATATCAAGAGAGCCTTCGGCGCACAGGGAACGTGCGTCCGTCGACTCGTTTTGACCGCGTCGGCATCATGGACAGTACGTTGAGCGCTAAAGCCACGCGCCAGCAACCTCACGAGAAGGAGACGGTGGCGAGCCGTCGTGCCAAATCTTCGAAGAGACGGAAACGAGGCATTACTACTGCAGCGTGACGAGTGCGCGCCTCTGGCAAGACCGCCGCAGGATGGAGTCGGATACCTGCAGGGAAAGAGCGGTCCAAGCTCGAGGCGCGAACGTCTGTTGCCTTGTAGCGCGCACCTTTGCGAGAGAGTCGGAAGCGATCGCAATTTGCGTTGTTTGCCTTCGGAGTACGTCGAGCTCCAGAGCTGGTCGCTCGCTCACGTCACCGCAGCTGTGTGGGCGCCCTTCCGGGCTTCGTCGCACGAATGGGAATCGGCAGATTCGTGCGAGGAGCGGGGAGGAGAAGGGTGGCCCCCGAAAGCGGTTCGACGCGAGAGCGCCGTCTGCGAGCGAGAAGAGCACGGCACGGCGGAGAATTGCCGCGAGACGGAAAATGTCTCCCTCGAGAGCGTTGGCCGAGCTGAAGCGTTCCGTCGTAGTCCGCCGTCGGTCCAAGTGCTTCGCAGTCTCTGTCCCCTTAAGACTGGGCCACTCCAGTTGGGGCAGGGGCGACGCTACACGAGACGATGCCTCCCGCCAGGTTTTAGTCGCCCCTGCGGTGCCCGCTGAAGCGGCGCGCTGCTAAGGCGATCTTTGCCTCGGTGGTGTTTTGGGCTTCAGACACGGTCGCTTACCACGCAACTGCTCGTGCGCCGCACGCGTGCAGGCGGTTCACCGCCTGCCAGCCTCGTCTATAAGTAGCTCCGTGTTGGGCGAAGGACGTGGTAGGGCGTCGCACTC
>NC_091830.1:101110095-101112595 GCF_038994185.2 Dermacentor albipictus
GGGAAAAGGATTGGCTCTGAGGGCTGAGCCGGTCGGGCTGGGGTCCAGAAGCAGGAACGGCACTGCACCGGGACTGGGCGAGGCTCGCCGCCGTAAAAAGCGGTGCGGCCGAGCCCGGACCAGCGTCGGGACCTTCCTGTGGAAAGCCACAGCTGTGCATTTTCCGTGGGCTTCGCGCCTGAGGTTCTTGCTTCGGCCGGCAGAAAACAGCCAACTCAGAACTGGCACGGACCGGGGGAATCCGACTGTCTAATTAAAACAAAGCATTGCGAGGGCCGTTGACGGTGCTGACGCAATGTGATTTCTGCCCAGTGCTCTGAATGTCAACGTGAATAAATTCAAAAAAGCGCGGGTAAACGGCGGGAGTAACTATGACTCTCTTGTGGCTCGCGATACAGGCTCGATACAGGCTCGATACGGGCTCGCGACCTAGAGCTCGCTGGAGCGGCCCAGGGTATTCTGGCTGAGTGCTACTCCGAAAGCCACGAAGACGACGAACGGGCATGCCAGCTAGCCGGGGACAGCGCTGCTGAGCATCTCTCGCCCACTCTGGCCGGAGGGGGGCTCGATGAGGACCCGGCTCAGCTGAGTATGCTCGCTCCCCACCCCCTGACCTCACCAGCCGGCCGAAACGACGGTCTCGGGAATGGGGCACTATGTACGGAGAGGAAGGGAAACGACACCGCACTCCACGAACTTGGCCGAGGGCCAGCGTCTTCTTCTAGTCCCGACGAAGGGCTCTCCCCAGAGGATGGATGCGCCCCTGCATCACCGGCTCCAACCTCCTATCAAGTAAATAATACCTCTAGTCCAAGTAATGTTAACTTTTCTCACAACTTAAATATCATTCAGTCACCCGAGTTAGTAGCAGGGTCGCCTTTGAATCCGAGTCCGGACGGGCAGGGTGGGGTAAGGTCGGCAGCGGTACCGGCTGCAAGCTCTTATTGTAGGTGGACGACACCGCAGGTCCGTATTCTGGCCAGAGCTGAGCTGTCCCTTCCCCCCGGTGGAAAAAACATAAATCAACAATTAGCTGCGATCTATCCTTCCAGGTCACTGAACGCAATCAAAGGTCTCCGAAAGAGTAACCGCTACCGAGAGATTCTCGCCAGAGAATCCGAGCTGTGCCAGAACGACGACGACAGTGAGCCCAGCCCTTTGTCTCTCGAGGACAGCCATATTGTTGAATTACCTCCCACGATAGAATCACTGAACGTGGAAGAAGTCACTCAGATCCTCACAGACTATAACATTAATTCTCCAGGGTTAGCCGAAAACATTTGTAATACGCCCATGACAATGACAGATCTAGCAATTATTTATAACCATTTCGGGATAAAGCCACGCAAGTCGAAGCAGGCGAAGCACGCCAAAATCCGCCTGATTAGACATAAAAACGAGAAAGCTAGAGATTTTAAGCGGCGTCAATTTAAAGAGCATCAGCGCTTGTACAGCCTAGGGCCTAAAGTCCTTTTAGAAGAACTAATTTGTCAACAGGGGGAGCTGGGCTTAATCAATCTGAGTGACGTCCACAGCGTCTTTGATGACATCCTAGGAACCGAATCTATTCCGGTCAATAACGTTGGTATAACAAAGGATTCCTTGCCTCATGAGGCTAACCTCTTTTCAGAGGACGAAATCCAATTAATTCTTAAGAACATGACCACAGGCACGGCTCCAGGGCCGGATGGCTTAACCGTCCGGGAAATGAGGAAAATCCCGAATGCCATTTGGACAATAATCTTCAATAACTTTTTGTGCTTCCGACGTATGCCGGATGACTTCCGTCTTTCCCGGACAATTTTCATCCCCAAAACCTGTAATGCAGCCTCTGCAGCTGAGCTTCGTCCAATAACAATCTCGTCAGTAATTGTCCGGACCTTCTCTAGACTAATTCTGCTAAGATTACAGGATTCCTATAATTTCAATAAACTACAAAGTGGATTCTCTCCAGACAGGGCTGCGCAGTCTAACCTTCTCCTTTTACAGGGCGTGATGAAGCATGCCAAGAAATTCCACAGACCCCTCTTTGCCGCTTCACTTGACCTTCGAAAAGCTTTTGACTCAATCAGCCACAACGCACTTTTTACAGCTCTGGAGGAAGGCGGATGCCACACTGCATACTTGGAAAGTATAAGAGATATGTATACCTCGCAAGCAACCACTTACGCCTACAGAGGGACGAGTGACAACATCAGGGTGTATGTGCAAAGGGGGATTAAACAGGGGGACCCTTTGTCTCCATTTCTTTTTAATTTAACATTGGACCCATTACTAAACCAGCTTAATTCTTCGGCTTTTGGCTATGCCATCAATGGTCAAACGATCGCCGCCATGGCCTATGCGGATGACCTATTATTTGTGGCCTCATCTTACGAAGAACTGAAGAGAAACCTGGAGGTTGCAGAAAGTCACTTCAAAAAAATCGGATTGGCTTTAAACCCAATAAAAACCCAATATTTTGGTTGGCGGTTCGACTCCCACAGACTAAAATGGTTCG
>NC_091830.1:101117595-101132595 GCF_038994185.2 Dermacentor albipictus
AGCTGATCGAAACCATCCAGTTTGGGAAAAGCTAATTTATGCAGTAGCATTCTTTTTATTATTATTGTGAGAGACGTGAAATACACACCATGAAATGAACGTCCGCTTGTTACCCTTTTGTTACTGCGGTGCGAAATCATCGCGCGTAATACCGATTCAATTTTGTCTTGTTTGGTGGTTTGTCAGCACTTTGTGTTCTTCAAGAAAATCAGCTACAGGCTTTTAAATTATGTGCGCGAAACTTTTCTCCATCTGCCACCCGGAACATATTTAAAGAAGAGAGAAAGCAGCCGGGGCCTTGAGATTTCGAAAATGCCGCGCTCTGAAATTTTCACATCAGCCATTGGGAAGATAATTATTATCCGTCACAAACAAACAAAAAAAAAAACAGCTTTGAAATGAGCATTGATAGTGGCCACGTTTTTTCGGGGCATGTCTTGATGAAATAATTGCAGTTCAGTTCGTTGGTTCAATTGCATTTGTTGGCTCCTTGCAGCATGTTTAGATTTCATCTTTTTCAGTATTCCTAGTGTTCTCATTGTAGTATGAATAACCTGCAGATTTTTCGTTGTTGTTGTTATGCGTTATACAATGCTGAGCGATGTTTTTCCTTTCCTTGAAGCTAGCCATAGAAGTATAAAACTTTCTATAAACTCATTACAATAAGAATCCAGCATACGGTTCATCATCGGCGCGATAAACGTTCGGGAAGTGGCGACTTTTAATGCCGTGATCATGAAGCTTAACAGCAGAGCATGTTCATCAGATATGCCAGGGGTGACGTAACGCAAGGCGTGAATCGAATCTAAGATTGAAATGGCGTTCTGAATTCTTTTGGTTCCAGATAGAACAAACAAAAATATATAAAAAAAAGCATGTCATTGATTGTCATTCAAACCTCAAGAGCGCGTGGAGAAAGTGTTCCGGTTTACATTCGGCAAATCGAAATGAACGGCTAAAATTAACCTATCGTCTGGTTTCATGCGGGAGATCACGTGCGCACGCAAATTTCTTCGTACGGGAATTTTATGAAGTGAAGGCGGCTACAGATCATTTCCTTTGTCTAGTTCATGTTCGTAGGCGCAAATTGCAAACGTAATACTTGGAGGAACGTTTCCACTAATCTACAGGGGCTCTCTCATTTCTCCGATTGCTCGCAAACACATTGCATTGCTAGTCGTGACGTTTCACAGTGACGTTTCACCATGCCCGTCGAAGTTGATTACCAGTACCGCGCCAGCGTCGACCGGCCGGCGAAGCGACGAACTCAGCAGCGCATGCGCGAGGCCCTACAACACCCCAACCGAGCTACCCTGCTTATCGGAGAGAGCGAGTGCGCGTGAACGCGGGCTCGTCTGACGATCTGGATTAAAGAAAAAAAAAAAAGTGTGTCCGAGATATTGACGAAGACAAGTGGTCGCTGTCGCTCTGAATCTTAGCGCGTTATAGAAAACGTGGGATGGCGGTGCTTCCTCGAGGGTCTAAAAGTACAATCTTCGAACTAGCGCTCCCGGCGGAACGTGGAGCTAGCATCCTTCTTCTTGGAACGGTTTGCAATGGACTGCTTGAATGTGCCGACCACGAGTCACGGGTCGCGTATAGAGCCAACGTTTGGCAAGAACGCGTCTAGCACAACCGATCGCGGTTGCGATAACCCATCGTTGGTAGCGAAAAAAAGAAAGAAAGAAAAAAAAAACACCTACCCGCAGCTTGTAGCAGTAACCGTAAATGTGGTTCTAAATATAGGTTCGCTGGTCACTGAAACTTTCTCATAACGCACACCACTGTAGTCCAAAAAGAACAAAGCACGCACAATAGATATGATACAGCCGTCACCGCATGATTTCGCGTTTTCCTTATTGCATTACTTTCGTGGGCATGCGCGCTAGGGCCACGCAGGCCAGGAGGCAAGGGGAAAAAAAAAATAAGAAATGATACGCGATCCTCAGCATTGACTTGGCTGATGTGGCACTCGCATTTATGTTCTTTACCTTAGGCGAGCGCAACGCGCCAACTGAACTCCAATTTCCCATAACGGAAATTCGTATTTGGCCATTTGGTTGTATTTTTGGCTGATGTTCGCGTTTTTCGCCCGAGCATGCGCTTCACTGCGCCGCTCGTTGCCCCTTCAATGCGGCTTCACTGCCCTGCAGGCGTGTTCTGCGTCAAGCCGAACCACCAGGCAAAAAGCCTGGGCGCCGCCATCTTGTTGAGAGCGGCGCCGGGGACACAATCGCGCCTAGGTCATTGAGTTTTCCCCCAAAACTGAACGAAATAGCCTTATTTAAATGAGAAAGATGCCACGAGTGCCGCAACGAAGGACCTTAAGGATTACCGAAGGGTAACTGAGGGCGACGCGACGAGCTTTGGAAAGAAGAATGATGGGTGTAGCGCTACGGGGGATAAGAATAGAGCAGATTCGGGGGGTGAGCGAACAAACGCGAGCTAATGACACCTTAGTTTAAACCAAGAAAAAGAAATGGGCGTGCGCAGGGCATGCAATGTGGGGGGAAGATCATCAATTAAGGGTTACCGACTGAATTCCAAGAGAAGGGAAGCGTAGCACGGGGTGGCGGAAATTTAGGAGGGCAGATTAGATTAGGAAGGGCGCAGGCACTAGACGGCGACCGTGACCGGGCTTACACGTGACCGGGGTGCTTGGAGAATTATGGGAGAGGTCTTTGCCCTGCAGTGGTCGTAGCCAGCAGGATGATGATGACGAAAAGGTAGCAACAGGTATTCATAACATACAGGTTGGAAAGCTGAGGCACCTCTGAACCCTTGAATATATTTCGCCACACTTGGCCATACGACAAGTTTGTTTTCGAGGCGCTCGGTCCCACTGCAGCGAAAATGTTGCCGGAAATCGGGCACTCCATTTTTGTTTCATAGGGAACCTTTCTTCCACTAGGGCAGCGGATTTTCGCAGGGCGAGCTTGCTGTCGTTTACGGATCAAAGCGATAGTGAACTCCAAAATGCAGTGTTGGCTTTGAGTGGGACTTACATTGATTGCAAAACCCACGGCTAATCACCCTTCCCCCCCCCCCAAGTAGCTCATTACAGCAGACAATCGTTCAGAAACACCGGCATCGTTGCGTATAGTATGGGAATGGTGCGTGTCACGTGAGTGCTCGCTTCGAGCTTGTGTTCTTCATTTTGATTGAATGAAGTCTCACCTAAGTGAGCGGGGGCCGATCCCGGAGGTTGTGCAATACCGGGCCGACCTGCGGCGGAGGTGAAGCAGGCTTCAAGCACTCCGCCAACTTCCAAAAATAGGTTTAATATCGTGGGTCCATATAGAACCCGTATCAGATATTAAGCTGATAAGAACAGAGTTTTTATTCATGCTAGTTACAGTACATCAAAAAATACAAGTTACAGAACCAAGGAGAAAACGAATAAAAGGTGTATAATCTAAAAACGCAAACAAATGGCTAAAAAAACTAGTTAGTGGTGTTAGTAATAAAAGACTAAAACTGTAAAGGTGTAAAACAGTGCAAAAAAATGGCGCTTCTCTAAAAACATAAGATCATTAGGAGGTGCCGACATGGGCTCTAAAAATCTTTGTAGAGGCGCTTATTGTGTCACTGATGCACAGGCGTTTGAGTGTCCGTAGGTATGACCTACTGCACAGCCTGCGCATCACCCGGTCGTTCCCCACATCCCAGCTGCCAAGGCAGCCGACGACCACCGCGTCCACCGTCACACGCTGGAACCGCCGGAGGAGATGACGCTGTACAGGGGCGTACTTCTCCTCCTTAGCCTTCCGGGCGTCCTGGAACGCCTGCAGCCTGTTCTCGAAAGGGCAGCAGACGTCCAGGATGAGTGCCTCCTCTCCACGGGCCAGTACCAGGTCGGGCTTGAGTGATGTGTTGCCTACGACCTGGTTCTCCGCAATGACTGTAAACCGACCCAAAGCAGCCTTTTTTATTCTGGCGACGATGGTGTTATGGCGCTCCGTCATGGCCCGGCTCTGCCGCATGCAGTGGCAAAGTACATGTGGCAGTGTCTCCTCCCCATACCCGCAGCGTCTGCATCTTTTGTCCGCCGCGGGTGCCCAGAGTCTTGTGGCGTTGAGGGGGAGGAGATTTAGTCGGGCTCGATGAATGAAGCGCCAGTCGATGAAATGGGTGTAGCGGCCGGACCTCATGAAGTGTGAGTTTGCCGGGTCGGCCGCCACACACACCATCGCCTTGCCTTGGTTCGGTTTGTCTTGCAGAGATTGGTCCCTTTCGGTGGAGAGGAGCGCCCGGATGGTCTTGACCAGCTTGTGGCGGTTCCTCGCTGACACAGAGGCCTCCCCGCAGTTGATGCGGGCTCCATGCTCCAACAGCTCCCAGGCGACGGAGAGGCGACGGGAGGCTTTGCGGGCCTCCGTCCACACAGACTGGACCTGTGTGGACGTTTGCCGAAAGTCGCCCTCCGTCTCGCCTGAGAGGTAGGCCTCCATGTCCTCGGTGTTCGCGGGTCGTCTCAGCCGCCTTGACACTACGCCCTCGAGCTCTCCTGCTGCACGCTCCCGGACCTCCACGTCGGTCGACGTCAGTAGCTTGAAGGCTCCATCCACCCGACAGATGTCGCTGAGCTCCGCCGCAAGTGGGATCCCTGCACTGCCAGCCTGAGAGCTTCCGTACAAGTATTCATTGGAAGCTCTGGCTGGCACGTACAGGGTCTTCTTGATGAGCGGGCGGAGCTCCTCGTCCAGGCGTTGCCACTCTCCCTTGCTGGCAAGGCCCACCCGCATGGCAAAGTTGAGGGCTGGATACAAAAATGTTTTGATAGCATCCAGCCTCTGCCATGGGGCGAGCATAGAGGAGAGCAGCTTTCTGCCCAGGTGGATGGCCTCGTCGACCGTCGTCTCGTCCGGCAGCACCCTGAACCCCACTGGACGGCCCAGGAACTTGTGCCCCTGGAAGTCGCCAAGCGCCGGAATCGGGTCGCCACGCACGGTGAAAGAGGTGGGCCGTGTACCCACGGGGTGGCGACCAGACAGGTGTAGAGACCGGCACTTGGCGGCGTTGAGTCGCAGCCCTAGCCGGGCCGACAGGGCTGTTACACGGTCCAAGCGGCTCTGCAGGGTGGCGGGATCCGCGGCCAGCAGCGTCAGATCATCGGCGTAGGCAAGGATGTTGTGCTGCCTATCGCCTCCCTGTACTGCACGGATGACCGGGTCCACCACCAGGTTGAAAAGCAGGCCGCTCAGAGGACAGCCCTGTCTCAGCCCAGCTCCGATGGCGATTGGCTCCGTAATGCCAGCTGCTGCCACGACGCAGGTGGTGTTGGCGCGGTAGAGGTCTTCAACGATGGTAGCAAAGGCCTCCCCCGCGCCGGCGCCGCGGACAGCGTCGACGAGGGCCTGATGGGCGACCGAGCCGAAAGCGTTGGCAAAATCGAGGAACCCCACGCACAGCTCCCCACCTCCTGTCCTAGCATCATCCAGGTGTCCCTGCAGCACGAAGTTGTGTTCAAACACCCCATCGTGCGGCAGGAAGCCCTTCTGACACCTGGACAGTACCGCATGGTCGCCCAACCACCTCTGCAGCCGGGTGGTGAGACACCCGGCATACAGTTTGGCGATCGTGCGACCAAGGGCAATGGGTCGCCAGTTTGTGGGGTCCTCGCGGTCGCCCTTCTTGTGGATCAGGATAGTCCTCGTCGACTTCCAGCTCAGGGGCGTGCGGCGCTATTGGAGGCATACGTTGTATACCGCCGCCAGGAACCTGCCCTCAGGGTCCACCTGCCTCCAGTGGTGGTACGTGAGGCGGTCCTCCCCTGGAGCTGTACTCTCGCATTTACGGAGCTTGGCTGCGACTTCTTCCGGTGTAAAGGGGCACAAGTCCAGTTCTTCGGTGGCTGGGAGCCGTGACCTCAGGATGCTGGTATCCACGGGTGTTGGTGACCAGAGGTTCGAGTAGTGGTCCTGCAGTGCGTGGGGGTCGATTGGACAGAGCTGGGACGGGCCTTCAGTGATTAACCGCACTGCCCGGCGCCGGTTCCTTCTGTAGAGAGTTTGTATCTGCTGGGGGTTGTCGGGGTTCACCTCGCGCCTCCGTGATTGGCGCGAGTCCCCGACTGGCAGCCGCAGGTGTTTGGTTGCGGCTGCGATGGCACGGTCAAGGATGTTTTCGAACCGTGCCCACTCCCCAGCAGACTCAGGCAACCGGCTCAATGCCCGCAGCTCTGCCGTTTCGTCCGCTAGCGTCCACGCACTGCCCTCTGGCCGTGTGGTACCAGCATGTTCGTCCTGGGTCCCGAAGTCCTGGTTGCTTCCGTCATGGTCCTGCACCTCTGCCCTGCCCGGGGAGAGCTCCTGCATGGCCGCCGGCTCGTGAGCCTCGGAGACTGGTGCTCCCGGGCTGCCTCGGTTGGACGGCAGCGATGGTGTTGGAGAAGAGGAGGCCGAGGCTGCGGTCCGCCCTGACTGGTTTGGCGTCCGCGGAGAAGGTGCCTCGGCCATCTCACCATCGCTGCTGTGTCCGGGTGTTCCCCGAGGTGCCACGGGAGACGGCTCCTGGTCGGCGGCCTGCTCGGTCGCCACTGCTGGTGTTCCGGGAGGGTCCTCAGCGGGACCCTCGGTGCTGTCCTGCTCTGCTGCGGGGGTGCTGTCGCTGTCCTGCTCCGACACACCAGTGGCAGCACCCGCGGCGAGATCACGCCTGGCTGCCAGTGCCGCCTCCCTCCTGTGCCACTGCTCGTGGTTGCCCAAGCCCCTCCTTGTGGGGAAGGACATTGGGCAACTGCCACACTGGTGTGGCAGGGCAGCAGGGGGGGCGGCAGTCAAGTTGGCTGCAGCCAGGCAGGCGTGAGAGGCTGGTCGAAGCCCCAGTGTCTCGCCGCAGATGGTGCACACGTTGATGGTGCGCCGGATCCTGGTGCCGTGTTCGAGTTCCAGGTGCCGCTGGAGGGACTGCCGCCGCGCTGTCCATTTGGCCGCGGCATAGGCAGCTCGGCAGCCCTCTTCGCAGCACCGGACCGTTTGGGGCACGGGAAAGAACACCGTGAGGGTGCCATCCTCACGGGCCGGCTGGCGTTCCTGCCTAGGGGTGTAGGGGTCGCCATCGTCTTCGCTGATGTCATGGGCCGTGTGGCCGTGGCCCCCAAGATCCATCGAATGGTCTTACCTTCCGGACCCGGCGGCTCTCCTTAAAGGAGGCCAGGTCCGGAGGCTAGGGGGCCACCAGGGATGGCAGCGAGTGGGCCGGGCCCATGACAGACGATGGCGAAGGCAGGGGCCAGCCGGTTGTGCCCCAGCACAGCACCAGTCGAGACGGCAGGACCAGCAGGCACCCCGCAGGCAGGCAGCACCAAGCAGTGGTCAGGCCGAGCGGGGCAGGAGTCTCCGGGGGGCGGCAGGCAGCGCCAGGCAGCGGCAGGACCAGGAAGCGGGCCGGTGTGGGTCGTCCAGGGGCCACCAGGTAGCAGCACGTGGGCTGTCCTGGAGGCAGTGCAGCAGGGAGCCAAGGGCCTGGAAAGATAGGGCTGGGATAGGGGAAAGACCTTGCTATGACCGGAGCAGGTAACCGGGCGCCTCTACAAAGATGAGTGTGTCAAAGGCCGGGCAAGCCAGCTGCAGTGACTACACTTTGATCTTAGCCAAAAGGCCGAGAAGCGATGTCTTTCACTTCACTCCATTGTACCACTGCCTTGTGGGTGCCCTGGCGACATTGGTAACCTCAGCAACAGCGTGGGCAATCTTATAAAACCCAGCCCGTCTAGAGACTCTATGCTCTCTATCTCGCGAATCAACTCGCGACGCCTCAGTCTTTCACTGTTAACGAAACGCCGTCGCGTAGAAACGAGACCCGAGCGCAAGCTTGTTTGCAAGGCAAAACCAACGAAGGCAACCTCGCAGAAAACGGAACAGGCGAGCGGAAAACACGCGCAAGGGGAATGTTTACTTCCGTCTGAATGCGACCGCTCAAGGCGGCTTTCTTTGAGGCCTTCGTTTCAAGCCCGTGCGCAAGTGTAATACACTACGCGCATTTCCCTCATTTCCTTTTATTTACCGCAAGGCCCACTGAAAGTTTTCATACGGCACAGGCCGGGACGGATTGCAACGTGTCGATTCGACCGCTAGAATTAGGTAGCGCGCCTCATGTACGAATGAAAGAGAATGGAAAAAAAAAATAAATATAGAAAAGGCTGCGCACTCCTTCCAACCGGAAACATAGAGGGCAGGAAGATCGCCATGTGGAGCACAGGTGTTGTTAAAAAAAAAAGAAAGAAAGAAAGAAATAGCGCTACCCCATCATCTTTACCGTGTGCGTGTATACACACACACGCACACATATGCACGCGCACGCACGCGCGCGCGCGCACGCACACACACACACACACACACACACACACACACACATATACGCACACATGCTAGCATAGCTTAAGCACAGCTGGAAAGCTCAGCCTTGCGCAAGAAAAAAGGACCACGCCCTTTCTCAAGCCCCTTTGAAACTTTTAAATGAGAAACATGTGTACAGCGAGGTCGTTCGAAACTGGCGCGAAAACGCATCCGCGCCATCTGTGTGCGGAACTAGGAAAACCTACGGCCTTCGCCATACAGAAAGAAAGGTAGATGGCGCGAGCTAACGCTCCGTTGCATACTAAGAACGAGAGCTAGTGAATAATGGCAGAAACGTCTTGGGAAGAGAGAAAAAAACAACAACAACAAAAAAAAAGAAAGACACGCAAGTTGTTGGCTCGCGCAAGCATTCTATTTTACAGCGAGTAAAGAGCATAGCAACTTCTCACAAGAGCAGCAAGAAAGACAAGAAGAACGTGAGAGAGGGGGAGAAACAGGCGCGTTTCTTTGGAATGCAGAGCATGCTGCACACACTATGAAGTGCCAAAGAGACGGGGAAAGCAGATGGCGCGATTGTGTATGTCCTCAAAGCTTGAAAACAATTTCTAAACTACAAGGTGTGCCGAAGTCCGCCTACTCTCATCAGGTTGCTCCCGCCTCCAATTGCATTTAAATTAAAATTACAGTCGCCTCAGGGGCAGAGAGAGAGAGAGAGAGAGAAAATGTGTACACTTGCTTCGCGCAGCTGCACCCGTTCAAATTTTACAGCAACAAGAGCACTCCCGCAGGCACAAAGTCCGCTGCCGCGTCCGCCGGGGCGGAATGCACTCGCTTCCGTAAATTGTCGTGCGGCAGACTGCTGCATCGTAGCACACCTGAAACCGCGCAGACGTCAGCGATCGCCGCGAGATCGCTGCGAGCGCTAAAGTCCGAAACCACGTCCGCCGGGGCGGCGGGAGCTCGATACCCCTTCACGAAACTTCTGCGTGTACACCGCCGCACGGCCACGGCGGAGTCGCTGGCATCCTGCGCGCAGTTGCATTGCGTCGCGCCGGGAATCGTTGAAGCCCCACGCAGACGTCGGCGTCGGCCCCGACCTGGCTGCGAGCGCTCGAAGAGACCAAGTCCGAAGCCACGTGAGCCGGGGCGGTGTGAGCGCGACTAAGTCCGGGACGACGTCAGCCGGGGCGGCGTGAGCGAGACTGTCCGAGACTACGTCAGCCGGGGCGGCGTGAGCGAGACCAAGTCCGAGACTACGTCAGCCGGGGCGTCGACTAAGTCCGAGACGACGTCAGCCGGGGCGTCGAGCACGCCGCGCGCGCTTTTCCCACTCTTACTCGAAAAATGGCGAAGGGGCCGCGCTAGCGTGCCTTGAATCGGTGAGCGGCGGTACCGCGGCGATCGCGAGAGCTCAAATCGGCCGTGCCAAGGCCAAATATTAGCGCTCGGCTCGGCGCAGTACGCCGCCTTGTCGCACGAGTACGGCCCCGTGGAGGTCTGGTCACTTATCGCTGCTCATATAAGGGGCCGTACCGCCCTGGCCGACGTTGTACCGTAGTGCCGTTTTCGGCTTGCGCGTGTTCGTGGTGGTGTCCGCGCACCGCTCCGCACTCGAGAATCGTGCCCACGACGACGCGAGCGCTCGGAAGAGACGGAAGTCCGAAACCACGTGAGCCGGGGCGGTGTGAGCGCGACTAAGTCCGAGACGACGTCAGCCGGGGCGGCGTGAGCGAGACTAAGTCCGAGACTACGTCAGCCGGGGCGTCGAGCACGCCGCGCGCGCTTTTCGCACTCTTACTCGAAAAATGGCGAAGGGGCCGCGCTAGCGTGCCTTGAATCGGTGAGCGGCGGTACCGCGGCGATCGCGAGAGCTCAAATCGGCCGTGCCAAGGCCAAATATTAGCGCTCGGCTCGGCGCAGTACGCCGCCTTGTCGCACGAGTACGGCCCCGTGGAGGTCTGGTCACTTATCGCTGCTCATATAAGGGGCCGTACCGCCCTGGCCGACGTTGTACCGTAGTGCCGTTTTCGGCTTGCGCGTGTTCGTGGTGGTGTCCGCGCACCGCTCCGCACTCGAGAATCGTGCCCACGACGACGCGAGCGCTCGGAAGAGACGGAAGTCCGAAACCACGTGAGCCGGGGCGGTGTGAGCGCGACTAAGTCCGAGACGACGTCAGCCGGGGCGGCGTGAGCGAGACTAAGTCCGAGACTACGTCAGCCGGGGCGTCGAGCACGCCGCGCGCGCTTTTCGCACTCTTACTCGAAAAATGGCGAAGGGGCCGCGCTAGCGTGCCTTGAATCGGTGAGCGGCGGTACCGCGGCGATCGCGAGAGCTCAAATCGGCCGTGCCAAGGCCAAATATTGGCGCTCGGCTCGGCGCAGTACGCCGCCTTGTCGCACGAGTACGGCCCCGTGGAGGTCTGGTCACTTATCGCTGCTCATATAAGGGGCCGTACCGCCCTGGCCGACGTTGTACCGTAGTGCCGTTTTCGGCTTGCGCGTGTTCGTGGTGGTGTCCGCGCACCGCTCCGCATTCGAGAATCGTGCCCACGACGACGCGAGCGCTCGGAAGAGACAGAAGTCCGAAACCACCTGAGCCGGGCCGCGGCGGGAGCTCGACGCCCGTCACGCAACTTTGGCGTACAAGCCACCGCACGGCCGCGACTGAGTCGTCGTCACCGTCCGGCTGGCTGCACTATAGCACGCCGGGAACCGGGAAAGAACCGCGCAGAGGTCGTCGTTTTGCCGCGACGTTGGCGCGAGCGCGCGAAGAGACAAAGTCCGAAACGGCGTCAGCCGGGGTGTCGAGCACGCCGCCCGCGCCGGTCGCACTCGTGCTCGGAAACGGCGAAAGGGCCGCGCTAGCGTGTGGCCCCGTAGGGGCACAGAAAGGGGATTGTTCTGGAAACTGCGCTGTCCATAGGCGAGAGATTGCCGTTCGCGCATTCGGTCGACGCGCTGCGCTTTCACGACTTCGGCATTGCGCTGCCGACGTAAGCTTTCCATCTCGCTCGCGGCGCTGCGAGGCGGCACGATTTTCGCCAAACGCTCGTCGAAAGTGGCACGAGTACGGCCCCATGGAGATTTGGGAACTTATCGCTGCTATTATATGGGGGTCCCAGAGAGCAGTCGCCCCCAAAAGCGACCTGGGTGTTTGATATGCGGCGGGCTTCGTGCCCGTCAAGCGTGTCCCCGGTATCGCTCCCGTGGATCCCACAGCTGACGTCTGCAGCCTCATCCGCTTGATGCGTTAGGGGCTGGTTGTCGGACGACGCTTTCTCCACGATATCGAGTTGTGTTCCGCATCGTCCTCGGACGAGTCAAATGCGAAAGCGCCGAAGGCGCGGGCGTGACCCGTCGCCTGGCGGCTTTGCCGTCTCGGCTACGTTGCAAGTGTCGGTCGGTCCACCTGTGCTGCGGGCTCAAGAGAAACCGCAAGCCGTGATCGAGTCGACACAACCAGTCTATCGAGAATGTTGCGTGCTTCTTGCCGCGTGGCGATACCCGGCCCTTCGGGGAGGGCGCCGTAGCGAGCTCGAACGCCGTCGTCTCGGACTGTGCAAAGTGCTACTCTTTGCAAGAACGAAGCGTGCTGGGGCGCCTGAAGGTGGCCTCGGCATCGCAAAAACGGCGTCCGGCCTGCTTGACAGGCGGGACGCGCAGTTGAACGATTACCTGGTTGATCCTGCCAGTAATCATATGCTTGTCTCAAAGATTAAGCCATGCATGTCTAAGTACATGCCGAAATAAGGCGAAACCGCGAATGGCTCATTAAATCAGTTATGGTTCCTTAGATCGTTTCTTCCTACTTGGATAACTGTGGCAATTCTAGAGCTAATACATGCAGTGAGCCTGAAGCCCTTTGGGCGACGGGTGCTTTTATTAGACCAAGATCGATCGGGTTTCGGCCCGTATTGTGTGGTGACTCTGGATAACTTTGTGCTGATCGCATGGCCACGAGCCGGCGACGTTTCTTTCAAGTGTCTGCCTTATCAACTTTCGATGGTAGGTTACTTGCTTACCATGGTTGTTACGTGTAACGGAGAATCAGGGTTCGATTCCGGAGAGGGAGCCTGAGAAACGGCTACCACATCCAAGGAAGGCAGCAGGCGCGCAAATTACCCACTCCCGGCACGGGGAGGTAGTGACGAAAAATAACAATACGGGACTCTTTTGAGGCCCCGTAATTGAAATGAGTACACTCTAGATCCTTTAACGAGGATCAATTGGAGGGCAAGTCTGGTGCCAGCAGCCGCGGTAATTCCAGCTCCAATAGCGTATACTAAAGCTGCTGCGGTTAAAAAGCTCGTAGTTGGATCTCAGTTCCAGACGAGTAGTGCATCTACCCGATGCGACGGCTCGGACTGAACATCATGCCGGTCCTTTCTTGGTGCACTTCATTGTGTGCCTCGAGAAGGCCGGTGCTTTTACTTTGAAAAAATTAGAGTGCTCAACGCAGGCGAGTCGCCTGAATAAACTTGCATGGAATAATAGAACAAGACCTCGTTTCTGTTCTGTTGGTTTTTGGAATACGAGGTAATGATTAAGAGGGACAGACGGGGGCATTCGTATTGCGGCGCTAGAGGTGAAATTCTTGGACCGTCGCAAGACGAACTACTGCGAAAGCATTTGCCAAGAATGTTTTCTTTGATCAAGAACGAAAGTCAGAGGTTCGAAGGCGATCAGATACCGCCCTAGTTCTGACCATAAACGATGCCAACCAGCGATCCGCCTGAGTTACTCAAATGACTCGGCGGGCAGCTTCCGGGAAACCAAAGTGTTTGGGTTCCGGGGGAAGTATGGTTGCAAAGCTGAAACTTAAAGGAATTGACGGAAGGGCACCACCAGGAGTGGAGCCTGCGGCTTAATTTGACTCAACACGGGAAAACTTACCCGGCCCGGACACTGGGAGGATTGACAGATTGAGAGCTCTTTCTTGATTCGGTGGATGGTGGTGCATGGCCGTTCTTAGTTGGTGGAGCGATTTGTCTGGTTAATTCCGATAACGAACGAGACTCTAGCCTATTAAATAGGTGCGGGGTTCCCAGCACCTTACAACCTTCTTAGAGGGACAAGCGGCTCCTAGCCGCACGAAACAGAGCAATAACAGGTCTGTGATGCCCTTAGATGTCCGGGGCCGCACGCGCGCTACACTGAAGGAAGCAGCGTGTCTTTATCCCTGTCTGAAAAGACTGGGTAACCCGTGGAACTTCTTTCGTGATTGGGATAGGGGCTTGCAATTGTTCCCCTTGAACGAGGAATTCCCAGTAAGCGCGAGTCATAAGCTCGCGTTGATTACGTCCCTGCCCTTTGTACACACCGCCCGTCGCTACTACCGATTGAATGATTTAGTGAGGTCTTCGGACCGATGTCCGGCGCGGCCTTTCGGTTGCGCCGGTCTGTTGGAAAGATGACCAAACTTGATCATTTAGAGGAAGTAAAAGTCGTAACAAGGTTTCCGTAGGTGAACCTGCGGAAGGATCATTACCGGATTGTTCGAGGGTGACGAGCGCCATTGTTTCTACCCCGTGTGGGTGAAGCAGCTCGCTGCGCCCGACGCTTTCCGCCGCTGGCCCCGCTTGGACGCGGGGACGGCTATACCCGAACATGCCGGGGATTGCCCGAATTTCGAAGGGCGCCCCGTGCCAAATTTGTTGCGCCCAGTGGACGCCGGCTGCAACCTTGGACGGTTGGCTTGGCCGCGCCCGCGGGTAGAAACGGCGTAACGCACACTGGGTGGGCTTTCTGAAGTCCGCCTCGGCACTCTTGCGCGGAATGGGAGTAAGACGACCCGACCTGCTGCTCTTGCCCAGTACGAGGGGAACGGCGAAGCGTGCGGTCGGTCAAGGAACTGACGGTCGAGAGCTAATGCCGCTGCCGCTTAGTACACACGGAACCGTGGTGCGAGCGCTCTCCCGTCCTCCGCGGCAAACGCTGCCGAGTCTGAAAAGGCTGGCGGCTGCCGGTCGCTTCCTGCGGCGAGTGTGGAGTAACGACCCGACTTTGTTGCTGCCCAAGTACTAAAGGAACGGTGCGGCGCTCGGTCGGTCATGGAACCGGCGGTATTGAGGGTGCGGCTGCCAAGTACGGAAGGAACCGTGGCCTAAAGCACTCTCCCGTCCTCCGCGGCAAATTCCACCGCGCCCGAAAGGGCCGGAGGCTGCCGGTCGGCTCCCGCTCGTGACGCGCGAGGTGTCGAGTTCGCGGTTTAATGCGACGACGTCTGCAGGCTATTTGCCCGCCGCCGAGGGAAAGGCGGCGTTGCTGCGAAGTACCGAAGGAAACGCGGCTTTGCTACGTCGGAAGCGTTCTGCGGTTTGCGGACTTGTGCGCTTTGGGAAGGCGCCGCACGTCGAAAGAGGAAGTACGGACAGACGAGGGACTGTAATCCCGTATTCGAACGCACTTGCGGCCAGGCCCTTGCTGGCTTCGTCTTCCGCCTCAAGTAGACTTGTTGTGGCTCCGGCGCAGAGAGCCGTCCCTGGCACTGGCCGAGTGGCTTTGGAGAGCTGCGCGAGTACGCGCGCGCCAAGCTCTTGTCTTTCGTCTCGAGTAGGCTGTTGGATCAGCAGCGGTCATGCGGAAACGCGTGACCGCCGAACGAAAGAGCGAAACAGGAGTAGCGCACGCCGAAAGGCGCTCTTCGAAACCACACACAGGGAGACGCCACGTGCCTGAAACACTGGTTGTACTGTACTGAA
>NC_091830.1:101137595-101140095 GCF_038994185.2 Dermacentor albipictus
TCAGGGCCGGGCGCCCTTCCCAGGACCTTTGCTCATACTGGGTGCGGCTCGGCATGCCGACCTACCGAGCCACATTCCAGGGCCGGGTCGCTAGCCAGAGCTATACGTCCTGTCCCCATTTAGGTTGGGTCATCGTCGGACCGAAGTCCTACCTTCGAGCGTGACGGCCCACCCTACTACTGTCACCTCGATGGTCGTGTTGTGGGCAACCCACGTACTCGAGTAGGCGGGGGCGATAACTCCCCGAATGCCCTCCGTGAAAGGCATCTCTGCCAGGCGCCGAAGCGTCCTCGAGCTTGGACTTTCCCTTTTCATCCAGGCCTCTGGCTGAGAAGCCATCTCTCCCCAATAACGGATGGGTTGACCGCCGGCCCTTTCCCAAAAGGGCCTCCCATAACAGTGACAGGAGGCCTGAGTCCTGACATCAGGAAACTCCCGAATGTCACCTTATGGTACTACTCCCAAACCCGAAGGCGTGGTTTTGCTTCCTCGCCCTCTTAGCCACTTAGAAGTGTTGCCCGAGGCGCCCCACGAGGAGGGGGGGCGAGGTTAGACACAGGCAGCGCTTCCTTGATCGAGATCACCGGCTTGGATTACACGAGAGCGCCACCTCTCGCAGCGAAGTCACCTGTGTCCTGTGTGGATCTCCTGCACCCCAGTGCGGCACCACACATGCAACCTAGCTCGAATTCCACTCACGCAGCCTCCAATGAGCTGGATAACAGGGGCTCGCAAGTTCCCCCAGCTTTAGATGGCGAGGCGGCCTGACACTAGGGATCTAGACGTACCTCGCCTCTCATCCCAAACCTACCTTTCGGACGGTTGTGTCGGCCTCCATGCTTGGATTACAGGGAGGCGCAACCCTCCCCGGCCTTAGGCACCACCTCTAGCATTGTGCTACTATCTGCCATCGACCGACGAGCACAGCCTCCAAGCTGGATTACAGAGGGTCGCCACGCCCTCCAGCTAAAGTGCCACTGTCTGCCATTGACCGACGTGCACGGCCTCCAAGTAGCTGGATTACAGAGGGTCGCCACTCCCTCCAGCGTCCGCTGCCAAGACGCAAGTGTTCTCCTAACCAGGTCACACGGAAATGCACACAACCGTGATGCCCCATCCAATTGGACGGGTGGAGACCCACCTGTGACTGGACCAACCACCCGAGCTCCGCTTGGATTACAGGACGACGCTGGACGTCCCGCTCGTAGCATGGAAGTACCAAGCCACAACGCCTCAAGAAGTATTGGCCCGCCATAAAGTATCCCCCCGACCTTACACGGTTCGGTCAGGGCCGGGCGCCCTTCCCAGGACCTTTGCTCATACTGGGTGCGGCTCGGCATGCCGACCTACCGAGCCACATTCCAGGGCCGGGTCGCTAGCCAGAGCTATACGTCCTGTCCCCATTTACGTTGGGTCATCGTCGGACCGAAGTCCTACCTTCGAGCGTGACGGCCCACCCTACTACTGTCACCTCGATGGTCGTGTTGTGGGCAACCCACGTACTCGAGTAGGCGGGGGCGATAACTCCCCGAATGCCCTCCGTGAAAGGCATCTCTGCCAGGCGCCGAAGCGTCCTCGAGCTTGGACTTTCCCTTTTCATCCAGGCCTCTGGCTGAGAAGCCATCTCTCCCCAATAACGGATGGGTTGACCGCCGGCCCTTTCCCAAAAGGGCCTCCCATAACAGTGACAGGAGGCCTGAGTCCTGACATCAGGAAACTCCCGAATGTCACCTTATGGTACTACTCCCAAACCCGAAGGCGTGGTTTCGCTTCCTCGCCCTCTTAGCCACTTAGAAGTGTTGCCCGAGGCGCCCCACGAGGAGGGGGGGCGAGGTTAGACACAGGCAGCGCTTCCTTGATCGAGATCACCGGCTTGGATTACACGAGAGCGCCACCTCTCGCAGCGAAGTCACCTGTGTCCTGTGTGGATCTCCTGCACCCCAGTGCGGCACCACACATGCAACCTAGCTCGAATTCCACTCACGCAGCCTCCAATGAGCTGGATAACAGGGGCTCGCAAGTTCCCCCAGCTTTAGATGGCGAGGCGGCCTGACACTAGGGATCTAGACGTACCTCGCCTCTCATCCCAAACCTACCTTTCGGACGGTTGTGTCGGCCTCCATGTCGGCCTCCACAAGAGAGTCATAGTTACTCCCGCCGTTTACCCGCGCTTTTTTGAATTTCTTCACGTTGACATTCAGAGCACTGGGCAGAAATCACATTGCGTCAGCACCGTCAACGGCCCTCGCAATGCTTTGTTTTAATTAGACAGTCGGATTCCCCCGGTCCGTGCCAGTTCTGAGTTGGCTGTTTTCTGCCGGCCGAAGCAAGAACCTCAGGCGCGAAGCCCACGGAAAATGCACAGCTGTGGCTTTCCACAGGAAGGTCCCGACGCTGGTCCGGGTTCGGCCGCACCGCTTTTTACGGCGGCGAGCCTCGCCCAGTCCCGGTGCAGTGCCGTTCCTGCTTCTGGACCCCAGCCCGACCGGCTCAGCCCTCA
>NC_091830.1:101142595-101160095 GCF_038994185.2 Dermacentor albipictus
AAAACCCAGCGCCAACCGAGTGCGACGCCCTACCACGTCCTTCGCCCAACACGGAGCTACTTATAGACGAGGCTGGCAGGCGGTGAACCGCCTGCACGCGTGCGGCGCACGAGCAGTTGCGTGGTAAGCGACCGTGTCTGAAGCCCAAAACACCACCGAGGCAAAGATCGCCTTAGCAGCGCGCCGCTTCAGCGGGCACCGCAGGGGCGACTAAAACCTGGCGGGAGGCATCGTCTCGTGTAGCGTCGCCCCTGCCCCAACTGGAGTGGCCCAGTCTTAAGGGGACAGAGACTGCGAAGCACTTGGACCGACGGCGGACTACGACGGAACGCTTCAGCTCGGCCAACGCTCTCGAGGGAGACATTTTCCGTCTCGCGGCAATTCTCCGCCGTGCCGTGCTCTTCTCGCTCGCAGACGGCGCTCTCGCGTCGAACCGCTTTCGGGGGCCACCCTTCTCCTCCCCGCTCCTCGCACGAATCTGCCGATTCCCATTCGTGCGACGAAGCCCGGAAGGGCGCCCACACAGCTGCGGTGACGTGAGCGAGCGACCAGCTCTGGAGCTCGACGTACTCCGAAGGCAAACAACGCAAATTGCGATCGCTTCCGACTCTCTCGCAAATGTGCGCGCTACAAGGCAACAGACGTTCGCGCCTCGAGCTTGGACCGCTCTTTCCCTGCAGGTATCCGACTCCATCCTGCGGCGGTCTTGCCAGAGGCGCGCACTCGTCACGCTGCAGTAGTAATGCCTCGTTTCCGTCTCTTCGAAGATTTGGCACGACGGCTCGCCACCGTCTCCTTCTCGTGAGGTTGCTGGCGCGTGGCTTTAGCGCTCAACGTACTGTCCATGATGCCGACGCGGTCAAAACGAGTCGACGGACGCACGTTCCCTGTGCGCCGAAGGCTCTCTTGATATGTGATCCGACCCTCAGACAGACGAAGCCAAGGGAAGACCCAAGGCCGCAATGTGCGTTCAAAGAATCAGTGCTCAGTGTGTCCTGCAATTCACACCAAGTCTCGCAGCTGGCTGCGTTCTTCATCGACCCGAGAACCGAGTGATCCACCGCTTAGAGTCGTGAAAAATAGTTTGTTCAATTCAGTACAGTACAACCAGTGTTTCAGGCACGTGGCGTCTCCCTGTGTGTGGTTTCGAAGAGCGCCTTTCGGCGTGCGCTACTCCTGTTTCGCTCTTTCGTTCGGCGGTCACGCGTTTCCGCATGACCGCTGCTGATCCAACAGCCTACTCGAGACGAAAGACAAGAGCTTGGCGCGCGCGTACTCGCGCAGCTCTCCAAAGCCACTCGGCCAGTGCCAGGGACGGCTCTCTGCGCCGGAGCCACAACAAGTCTACTTGAGGCGGAAGACGAAGCCAGCAAGGGCCTGGCCGCAAGTGCGTTCGAATACGGGATTACAGTCCCTCGTCTGTCCGTACTTCCTCTTTCGACGTGCGGCGCCTTCCCAAAGCGCACAAGTCCGCAAACCGCAGAACGCTTCCGACGTAGCAAAGCCGCGTTTCCTTCGGTACTTCGCAGCAACGCCGCCTTTCCCTCGGCGGCGGGCAAATAGCCTGCAGACGTCGTCGCATTGAACCGCGAACTCGACACCTCGCGCGTCACGAGCGGGAGCCGACCGGCAGCCTCCGGCCCTTTCGGGCGCGGTGGAATTTGCCGCGGAGGACGGGAGACTGCTTTAGGCCACGGTTCCTTCCGTACTTGGCAGCCGCACCCTCAATACCGCCGGTTCCATGACCGACCGAGCGCCGCACCGTTCCTTTAGTACTTGGGCAGCAACAAAGTCGGGTCGTTACTCCACACTCGCCGCAGGAAGCGACCGGCAGCCGCCAGCCTTTTCAGACTCGGCAGCGTTTGCCGCGGAGGACGGGAGAGCGCTCGCACCACGGTTCCGTGTGTACTAAGCGGCAGCGGCATTAGCTCTCGACCGTCAGTTCCTTGACCGACCGCACGCTTCGCCGTTCCCCTCGTACTGGGCAAGAGCAGCAGGTCGGGTCGTCTTACTCCCATTCCGCGCAAGAGTGCCGAGGCGGACTTCAGAAAGCCCACCCAGTGTGCGTTACGCCGTTTCTACCCGCGGGCGCGGCCAAGCCAACCGTCCAAGGTTGCAGCCGGCGTCCACTGGGCGCAACAAATTTGGCACGGGGCGCCCTTCGAAATTCGGGCAATCCCCGGCATGTTCGGGTATAGCCGTCCCCGCGTCCAAGCGGGGCCAGCGGCGGAAAGCGTCGGGCGCAGCGAGCTGCTTCACCCACACGGGGTAGAAACAATGGCGCTCGTCACCCTCGAACAATCCGGTAATGATCCTTCCGCAGGTTCACCTACGGAAACCTTGTTACGACTTTTACTTCCTCTAAATGATCAAGTTTGGTCATCTTTCCAACAGACCGGCGCAACCGAAAGGCCGCGCCGGACATCGGTCCGAAGACCTCACTAAATCATTCAATCGGTAGTAGCGACGGGCGGTGTGTACAAAGGGCAGGGACGTAATCAACGCGAGCTTATGACTCGCGCTTACTGGGAATTCCTCGTTCAAGGGGAACAATTGCAAGCCCCTATCCCAATCACGAAAGAAGTTCCACGGGTTACCCAGTCTTTTCAGACAGGGATAAAGACACGCTGCTTCCTTCAGTGTAGCGCGCGTGCGGCCCCGGACATCTAAGGGCATCACAGACCTGTTATTGCTCTGTTTCGTGCGGCTAGGAGCCGCTTGTCCCTCTAAGAAGGTTGTAAGGTGCTGGGAACCCCGCACCTATTTAATAGGCTAGAGTCTCGTTCGTTATCGGAATTAACCAGACAAATCGCTCCACCAACTAAGAACGGCCATGCACCACCATCCACCGAATCAAGAAAGAGCTCTCAATCTGTCAATCCTCCCAGTGTCCGGGCCGGGTAAGTTTTCCCGTGTTGAGTCAAATTAAGCCGCAGGCTCCACTCCTGGTGGTGCCCTTCCGTCAATTCCTTTAAGTTTCAGCTTTGCAACCATACTTCCCCCGGAACCCAAACACTTTGGTTTCCCGGAAGCTGCCCGCCGAGTCATTTGAGTAACTCAGGCGGATCGCTGGTTGGCATCGTTTATGGTCAGAACTAGGGCGGTATCTGATCGCCTTCGAACCTCTGACTTTCGTTCTTGATCAAAGAAAACATTCTTGGCAAATGCTTTCGCAGTAGTTCGTCTTGCGACGGTCCAAGAATTTCACCTCTAGCGCCGCAATACGAATGCCCCCGTCTGTCCCTCTTAATCATTACCTCGTATTCCAAAAACCAACAGAACAGAAACGAGGTCTTGTTCTATTATTCCATGCAAGTTTATTCAGGCGACTCGCCTGCGTTGAGCACTCTAATTTTTTCAAAGTAAAAGCACCGGCCTTCTCGAGGCACACAATGAAGTGCACCAAGAAAGGACCGGCATGATGTTCAGTCCGAGCCGTCGCATCGGGTAGATGCACTACTCGTCTGGAACTGAGATCCAACTACGAGCTTTTTAACCGCAGCAGCTTTAGTATACGCTATTGGAGCTGGAATTACCGCGGCTGCTGGCACCAGACTTGCCCTCCAATTGATCCTCGTTAAAGGATTTAGAGTGTACTCATTTCAATTACGGGGCCTCAAAAGAGTCCCGTATTGTTATTTTAGAGCGCAGCTCTTTGGCGTCCGTTCCTGGGTTTCGCGTCGTCGTCGTCGTCGACGTCGTCGGCCTCGTAACCAGCTCGCCGACGAATCTGCTGCTCCGCCGCCGCGCATGCGCGCTGTCGGCTCTCCGGGCGAGGGAGGATGATGGAAGGGAGGAGGAGAGACTGTGGAGGAGGGCTGGCTACACAAATGGCTCTTTGGCGTCCGTTCCTGGGTTTCGCGTCGTAGCTCGCCGACGAATCTGCTCCGCCGCCGCGCATGCGCGCTGTCGGCTCTCCGGGCGAGGGAGGATGATGGAAGGGAGGAGGAGAGACTGTGGAGGAGGGCTGGCTACACAAATGGCTCTTTGGCGTCCGTTCCTGGGTTTCGCGTCGTAGCTAGCCGACGAATCTGCTCCGCCGCCGCGCATGCGCGCTGTCGGCTCTCCGGGCGAGGGAGGATGATGGAAGGGAGGAGGAGAGACTGTGGAGGAGGGCTGGCTACACAAATGGCTCTTTGGCGTCCGTTCCTGGGTTTCGCGTCGTCGTCGGCGTTATCGTCGGCCTCATAACCAGCTCCGCCCCCCTTTCATCCCCCCAGCGCTAGCAGCGACCGACTGATACCGCTTTCGTGAGTCCGCTACCGCACTCACGAAAGACGTCGTGCACTTCCTGCAACTCGCATTAACCGTCCATCGATCCACACCGATGTTAGTAGTGGGGGACTTTAATGTTGACATAAAGACAAACAGCAATTTCCTAACACTTATGCCGGAGAACATCCCGTTCCTCTCGCTCGTAACGCGTCCCACGGCTGTGACAACCTCGCGAGGCACTTGTATAGATCTCGTCTTTGAGAATCAAGCATTGGTGTACCAAGTCAAACATATATCAGTCTATTTCTCCGACCACAAAGCTTCCTTCATGACTGTCAAGAACTGTTAGTGGAGTCTTTGTTAAAGGAATACGTGTGAAAAATAAAAAAAAATTCTGTGATAGCGCATACATGTGTTGCTCGATTTCTTTGCCTCAATCTATCGAAAAGGTGAAACAGCTTATTTGCTGCGCTCAAATTTCGCATTAGGAAGTAACGTAATCGTCGGTAATTTTCTTCTTCGCGTCGTTAATTTCGTTCCGTTCACGCACGTTGTCCTCGAATGTGGTTTATCGCCGTATGTGCAGCCCGTGCGATCTCGTCCACGTCCTTTCAGTCTCGCCTTTCGTTTCTCGACTTCACTGACACGTACAGTCGCGGACAGAATAAAATGGACCACGGGATCTCCGAAAACGTTAAATTCCCGAGCAGCCTGTAGCAGTAACCAGTAAAACTGCCCACGACAACGTTGTTAGCATATTCTTGTCGAGGTGCAAAATGCAAATACCATATTGCGTTGTGAGGTTGCGGAGATATTCAGCTTTTTTCGTCACTACCTCCCCGTGCCGGGAGTGGGTAATTTGCGCGCCTGCTGCCTTCCTTGGATGTGGTAGCCGTTTCTCAGGCTCCCTCTCCGGAATCGAACCCTGATTCTCCGTTACCCGTAACAACCATGGTAAGCAAGTAACCTACCATCGAAAGTTGATAAGGCAGACACTTGAAAGAAACGTCGCCGGCTCGTGGCCATGCGATCAGCACAAAGTTATCCAGAGTCACCACACAATACGGGCCGAAACCCGATCGATCTTGGTCTAATAAAAGCACCCGTCGCCCAAAGGGCTTCAGGCTCACTGCATGTATTAGCTCTAGAATTGCCACAGTTATCCAAGTAGGAAGAAACGATCTAAGGAACCATAACTGATTTAATGAGCCATTCGCGGTTTCGCCTTATTTCGGCATGTACTTAGACATGCATGGCTTAATCTTTGAGACAAGCATATGATTACTGGCAGGATCAACCAGGTAATCGTTCAACTGCGCGTCCCGCCTGTCAAGCAGGCCGGACGCCGTTTTTGCGATGCCGAGGCCACCTTCAGGCGCCCCAGCACGCTTCGTTCTTGCAAAGAGTAGCACTTTGCACAGTCCGAGACGACGGCGTTCGAGCTCGCTACGGCGCCCTCCCCGAAGGGCCGGGTATCGCCACGCGGCAAGAAGCACGCAACATTCTCGATAGACTGGTTGTGTCGACTCGATCACGGCTTGCGGTTTCTCTTGAGCCCGCAGCACAGGTGGACCGACCGACACTTGCAACGTAGCCGAGACGGCAAAGCCGCCAGGCGACGGGTCACGCCCGCGGCTTCGGCGCTTTCGCATTTGACTCGTCCGAGGACGATGCGGAACACAACTCGATATCGTGGAGAAAGCGTCGTCCGACAACCAGCCCCTAACGCATCAAGCGGATGAGGCTGCAGACGTCAGCTGTGGGATCCACGGGAGCGATACCGGGGACACGCTTGACGGGCACGAAGCCCGCCGCATATCAAACACCCAGGTCGCTTTTGGGGGCGACTGCTCTCTGGGGCCCCCATATAATAGCAGCGATAAGTTCCCAAATCTCCATGGGGCCGTACTCGTGCCACTTTCGACGAGCGTTTGGCGAAAATCGTGCCGCCTCGCAGCGCCGCGAGCGAGATGGAAAGCTTACGTCGGCAGCGCAATGCCGAAGTCGTGAAAGCGCAGCGCGTCGACCGAATGCGCGAACGGCAATCTCTCGCCTATGGACAGCGCAGTTTCCAGAACAATCCCCTTTCTGTGCCCCTACGGGGCCACACGCTAACGCGGCCCTTTCGCCGTTTCCGAGCACGAGTGCGACCGGCGCGGGCGGCGTGCTCGACACCCCGGCTGACGCCGTTTCGGACTTTGTCTCTTCGCGCGCTCGCGCCAACGTCGCGGCAAAACGACGACCTCTGCGCGGTTCTTTCCCGGTTCCCGGCGTGCTATAGTGCAGCCAGCCGGACGGTGACGACGACTCAGTCGCGGCCGTGCGGTGGCTTGTACGCCAAAGTTGCGTGACGGGCGTCGAGCTCCCGCCGCGGCCCGGCTCAGGTGGTTTCGGACTTCTGTCTCTTCCGAGCGCTCGCGTCGTCGTGGGCACGATTCTCGAGTGCGGAGCGGTGCGCGGACACCACCACGAACACGCGCAAGCCGAAAACGGCACTACGGTACAACGTCGGCCAGGGCGGTACGGCCCCTTATATGAGCAGCGATAAGTGACCAGACCTCCACGGGGCCGTACTCGTGCGACAAGGCGGCGTACTGCGCCGAGCCGAGCGCCAATATTTGGCCTTGGCACGGCCGATTTGAGCTCTCGCGATCGCCGCGGTACCGCCGCTCACCGATTCAAGGCACGCTAGCGCGGCCCCTTCGCCATTTTTCGAGTAAGAGTGCGAAAAGCGCGCGCGGCGTGCTCGACGCCCCGGCTGACGTAGTCTCGGACTTAGTCTCGCTCACGCCGCCCCGGCTGACGTCGTCTCGGACTTAGTCGCGCTCACACCGCCCCGGCTCACGTGGTTTCGGACTTCCGTCTCTTCCGAGCGCTCGCGTCGTCGTGGGCACGATTCTCGAGTGCGGAGCGGTGCGCGGACACCACCACGAACACGCGCAAGCCGAAAACGGCACTACGGTACAACGTCGGCCAGGGCGGTACGGCCCCTTATATGAGCAGCGATAAGTGACCAGACCTCCACGGGGCCGTACTCGTGCGACAAGGCGGCGTACTGCGCCGAGCCGAGCGCCAATATTTGGCCTTGGCACGGCCGATTTGAGCTCTCGCGATCGCCGCGGTACCGCCGCTCACCGATTCAAGGCACGCTAGCGCGGCCCCTTCGCCATTTTTCGAGTAAGAGTGCGAAAAGCGCGCGCGGCGTGCTCGACGCCCCGGCTGACGTAGTCTCGGACTTAGTCTCGCTCACGCCGCCCCGGCTGACGTCGTCTCGGACTTAGTCGCGCTCACACCGCCCCGGCTCACGTGGTTTCGGACTTCCGTCTCTTCCGAGCGCTCGCGTCGTCGTGGGCACGATTCTCGAGTGCGGAGCGGTGCGCGGACACCACCACGAACACGCGCAAGCCGAAAACGGCACTACGGTACAACGTCGGCCAGGGCGGTACGGCCCCTTATATGAGCAGCGATAAGTGACCAGACCTCCACGGGGCCGTACTCGTGCGACAAGGCGGCGTACTGCGCCGAGCCGAGCGCTAATATTTGGCCTTGGCACGGCCGATTTGAGCTCTCGCGATCGCCGCGGTACCGCCGCTCACCGATTCAAGGCACGCTAGCGCGGCCCCTTCGCCATTTTTCGAGTAAGAGTGCGAAAAGCGCGCGCGGCGTGCTCGACGCCCCGGCTGACGTAGTCTCGGACTTAGTCTCGCTCACGCCGCCCCGGCTGACGTCGTCTCGGACTTAGTCGCGCTCACACCGCCCCGGCTCACGTGGTTTCGGACTTCCGTCTCTTCCGAGCGCTCGCGTCGTCGTGGGCACGATTCTCGAGTGCGGAGCGGTGCGCGGACACCACCACGAACACGCGCAAGCCGAAAACGGCACTACGGTACAACGTCGGCCAGGGCGGTACGGCCCCTTATAAGAGCAGCGATAAGTGACCAGACCTCCACGGGGCCGTACTCGTGCGACAAGGCGGCGTACTGCGCCGAGCCGAGCGCCAATATTTGGCCTTGGCACGGCCGATTTGAGCTCTCGCGATCGCCGCGGTACCGCCGCTCACCGATTCAAGGCACGCTAGCGCGGCCCCTTCGCCATTTTTCGAGTAAGAGTGGGAAAAGCGCGCGCGGCGTGCTCGACGCCCCGGCTGACGTCGTCTCGGACTTAGTCGACGCCCCGGCTGACGTAGTCTCGGACTTGGTCTCGCTCACGCCGCCCCGGCTGACGTAGTCTCGGACTTAGTCTCGCTCACGCCGCCCCGGCTGACGTCGTCCCGGACTTAGTCGCGCTCACACCGCCCCGGCTCACGTGGCTTCGGACTTGGTCTCTTCGAGCGCTCGCAGCCAGGTCGGGGCCGACGCCGACGTCTGCGTGGGGCTTCAACGATTCCCGGCGCGACGCAATGCAACTGCGCGCAGGATGCCAGCGACTCCGCCGTGGCCGTGCGGCGGTGTACACGCAGAAGTTTCGTGAAGGGGTATCGAGCTCCCGCCGCCCCGGCGGACGTGGTTTCGGACTTTAGCGCTCGCAGCGATCTCGCGGCGATCGCTGACGTCTGCGCGGTTTCAGGTGTGCTACGATGCAGCAGTCTGCCGCACGACAATTTACGGAAGCGAGTGCATTCCGCCCCGGCGGACGCGGCAGCGGACTTTGTGCCTGCGGGAGTGCTCTTGTTGCTGTAAAATTTGAACGGGTGCAGCTGCGCGAAGCAAGTGTACACATTTTCTCTCTCTCTCTCTCTGCCCCTGAGGCGACTGTAATTTTAATTTAAATGCAATTGGAGGCGGGAGCAACCTGATGAGAGTAGGCGGACTTCGGCACACCTTGTAGTTTAGAAATTGTTTTCAAGCTTTGAGGACATACACAATCGCGCCATCTGCTTTCCCCGTCTCTTTGGCACTTCATAGTGTGTGCAGCATGCTCTGCATTCCAAAGAAACGCGCCTGTTTCTCCCCCTCTCTCACGTTCTTCTTGTCTTTCTTGCTGCTCTTGTGAGAAGTTGCTATGCTCTTTACTCGCTGTAAAATAGAATGCTTGCGCGAGCCAACAACTTGCGTGTCTTTCTTTTTTTTTTTTGTTGTTGTTGTTTTTTTCTCTCTTCCCAAGACGTTTCTGCCATTATTCACTAGCTCTCGTTCTTAGTATGCAACGGAGCGTTAGCTCGCGCCATCTACCTTTCTTTCTGTATGGCGAAGGCCGTAGGTTTTCCTCGTTCCGCACACAGATGGCGCGGATGCGTTTTCGCGCCAGTTTCGAACGACCTCGCTGTACACATGTTTCTCATTTAAAAGTTTCAAAGGGGCTTGAGAAAGGGCGTGGTCCTTTTTTCTTGCGCAAGGCTGAGCTTTCCAGCTGTGCTTAAGCTATGCTAGCATGTGTGCGTATATGTGTGTGTGTGTGTGTGTGTGTGTGTGTGTGTGTGTGCGTGCGCGCGCGCGCGTGCGTGCGCGTGCATATGTGTGCGTGTGTGTGTATACACGCACACGGTAAAGATGATGGGGTAGCGCTATTTCTTTCTTTCTTTCTTTTTTTTTAACAACACCTGTGCTCCACATGGCGATCTTCCTGCCCTCTATGTTTCCGGTTGGAAGGAGTGCGCAGCCTTTTCTATATTTATTTTTTTTTCCATTCTCTTTCATTCGTACATGAGGCGCGCTACCTAATTCTAGCGGTCGAATCGACACGTTGCAATCCGTCCCGGCCTGTGCCGTATGAAAACTTTCAGTGGGCCTTGCGGTAAATAAAAGGAAATGAGGGAAATGCGCGTAGTGTATTACACTTGCGCACGGGCTTGAAACGAAGGCCTCAAAGAAAGCCGCCTTGAGCGGTCGCATTCAGACGGAAGTAAACATTCCCCTTGCGCGTGTTTTCCGCTCGCCTGTTCCGTTTTCTGCGAGGTTGCCTTCGTTGGTTTTGCCTTGCAAACAAGCTTGCGCTCGGGTCTCGTTTCTACGCGACGGCGTTTCGTTAACAGTGAAAGACTGAGGCGTCGCGAGTTGATTCGCGAGATAGAGAGCATAGAGTCTCTAGACGGGCTGGGTTTTATAAGATTGCCCACGCTGTTGCTGAGGTTACCAATGTCGCCAGGGCACCCGCAAGGCAGTGGTACAATGGAGTGAAGTGAAAGACATCGCTTCTCGGCCTTTTGGCTAAGATCAAAGTGTAGTCACTGCAGCTGGCTTGCCCGGCCTTTGACACACTCATCTTTGTAGAGGCGCCCGGTTACCTGCTCCGGTCATAGCAAGGTCTTTCCCCTATCCCAGCCCTATCTTTCCAGGCCCTCGGCTCCCTGCTGCACTGCCTCCAGGACAGCCCGCGTGCTGCTACCTGGTGGCCCCTGGACGACCCACACCGGCCCGCTTCCTGGTCCTGCCGCTGCCTGGCGCTGCCTGCCGCCCCCCGGAGACTCCTGCCCCGCTCGGCCTGACCACTGCTTGGTGCTGCCTGCCTGCGGGGTGCCCGCTGGTCCTGCCGTCCCGACTGGTGCTGTGCTGGGGCACAACCGGCTGGCCCCTGCCTTCGCCATCGTCTGTCATGGGCCCGGCCCACTAGCTGCCACCCCTGGTGGCCCCCTAGCCTCCGGACCTGGCCTCCTTTAAGGAGAGCCGCCGGGTCCGGAAGGTAAGACCATACAATGGACTCTGGGGGCCACGGCCGCACGGCCCATGACACCAGTGAAGACGATGGCGACCCCATCACCCCTAGGCAGGAACGCCAGCCGGCCCGTGAGGATGGCACCCTCACGGTGTTCTTTCCCGTGCCCCAAACGGTCCGGTGCTGCGAAGAGGGCTGCCGAGCTGCCTATGCCGCGGCCAAATGGACAGCGCGGCGGCAGTCCCTCCAGCGGCACCTGGAACTCGAACACGGCACCAGGATCCGGCGCACCATCAACGTGTGCACCATCTGCGGCGAGACACTGGGGCTTCGACCAGCCTCTCACGCCTGCCTGGCTGCAGCCAACTTGACTGCCGCCCCCCCTGCTGCCCTGCCACACCAGTGTGGCAGTTGCCCAATGTCCTTCCCCACAAGGAGGGGCTTGGGCAACCACGAGCAGTGGCACAGGAGGGAGGCGGCACTGGCGGCCAGGCGTGATCTCGCCGCGGGTGCTGCCACTGGTGCGTCGGAGCAGGACAGCGACAGCACCCCCGCAGCAGACCAGGACAGCACCGAGGGTCCCGCTGAGGACCCTCCTGGAACACCAGCAGTGGCGACCGGGCAGGCCGCCGACCAGGAGCCGTCTCCCGTGGCACCTCGGGGAACACCCGGACACAGCAGCGATGGCGAGATGGCCGAGGCACCTTCTCCGCGGACGCCAAACCAGTCAGGGCGGACCGCGGCCTCGGCCTCCCCTTCTCCAACACCATCGCTGCCGTCCATCCGAGGCAGCCCGGGAGCACCAGTCTCCGAGGCTCACGAGCCGGCGGCCATGCAGGAGCTCTCCCCGGGCAGGGCAGAGGTGCAGGACCATGACGGAAGCAACCAGGACTTCGGGACCCAGGACGAACATGCTGGTACCACACGGCCAGAGGGCAGTGCGTGGACCTTAGCGGACGAAACGGCAGAGCTGCGGGCATTGAGCCGGTTGCCTGAGTCTGCTGGGGAGTGGGCACGGTTCGAAAACATCCTTGACCGTGCCATTGCAGCCGCAACCAAACACCTGCGGCTGCCAGTCGGGGACTCGCGCCAATCACGGAGGCGCGAGGTGAACCCCGACAACCCCCAGCAGATACAAACTCTCTACAGAAGGAACCGGCGCCGGGCAGTGCGGCTAATCACTGAAGGCCCGTCCCAGCTCTGTCCGATCGACCCCCACGCACTGCAGGACCACTACTCGAACCTCTGGTCACCAACACCCGTGGATACCAGCATCCTGAGGTCAAGGCTTCCAGCCACCGAAGAGCTGGACTTGTGCCCCTTTACACCGGAAGAAGTCGCAGCCAAGCTCCGTAAATGCGAGAGTACAGCTCCAGGGGAGGACCGCCTCACGTACCACCACTGGAGGCAGGTGGACCCTGAGGGCAGGTTCCTGGCGGCGGTATACAACGTATGCCTCCAATACCGCCGCACGCCCCTGAGCTGGAAGTCGACGAGGACTATCCTGATATACAAGAAGGGCGACCGCGAGGACCCCACAAACTGGCGACCCATTGCCCTTGGTCGCACGATCGCCAAACTGTATGCCGGGTGTCTCACCACCCGGCTGCAGAGGTGGTTGGGCGACCATGCGGTACTGTCCAGGTGTCAGAAGGGCTTCCTGCCGCACGATGGGGTGTTTGAACACAACTTCGTGCTGCAGGGACGCCTGGATGATGCTAGGACAGGAGGTGGGGAGCTGTGCGTGGGGTTCCTCGATTTTGCCAACGCTTTCGGCTCGGTCGCCCATCAGGCCCTCGTCGACGCTGTCCGCGGCGCCGGCGCGGGGGAGGCCTTTGCTACCATCGTTGAAGACCTCTACCGCGCCAACACCACCTGCGTCGTGGCAGCAGCTGGCATTACGGAGCCAATCACCATCGGAGCTGGGCTGAGACAGGGCTGTCCTCTGAGCGGCCTGCTTTTCAACCTGGTGGTGGACCCGGTCATCCGTGCAGTACAGGGAGGCGATAGGCAGCACAACATCCTTGCCTACGCCGATGATCTGACGCTGCTGGCCGCGGATCCCGCCACCCTGCAGAGCCGCTTGGACCGTGTAACAGCCCTGTCGGCCCGGCTCGGGCTGCGACTCAACGCCGCCAAGTGCCGGTCTCTACACCTGTCTGGTCGCCACCCCGTGGGTACACGGCCCACCTCTTTCACCGTGGGTGGCGACCCGATTCCGGCGCTTGGCGACTTCCAGGGGCACAAGTTCCTGGGCCGTCCAGTGGGGTTCAGGGTGCTACCGGACGAGACGACGGTCGACGAGGCCATCCACCTGGGCAGAAAGCTGCTCTCCTCTATGCTCGCCCCATGGCAGAGGCTGGATGCTATCAAAACATTTTTGTATCCAGCCCTCAACTTTGCCATGCGGGTGGGCCTTGCCAGCAAGGGAGAGTGGCAACGCCTGGACGAGGAGCTCCGCCCGCTCATCAAGAAGACCCTGTACGTGCCAGCCAGAGCTTCCAATGAATACTTGTACGGAAGCTCACAGGCTGGCAGTGCAGGGATCCCACTTGCGGCGGAGCTCAGCGACATCTGTCGGGTGGATGGAGCCTTCAAGCTACTGACGTCGACCGACGTGGAGGTCCGGGAGCGTGCAGCAGGAGAGCTCGAGGGCGTAGTGTCAAGGCGGCTGAGACGACCCGCGAACACCGAGGACATGGAGGCCTACCTCTCAGGCGAGACGGAGGGCGACTTTCGGCAAACGTCCACACAGGTCCAGTCTGTGTGGACGGAGGCCCGCAAAGCCTCCCGTCGCCTCTCCGTCGCCTGGGAGCTGTTGGAGCATGGAGCCCGCATCAACTGCGGGGAGGCCTCTGTGTCAGCGAGGAACCGCCACAAGCTGATCAAGACCATCCGGGCGCTCCTCTCCACCGAAAGGGACCAATCTCTGCAAGACAAACCGAACCAAGGCAAGGCGATGGTGTGTGTGGCGGCCGACCCGGCAAACTCACACTTCATGAGGTCCGGCCGCTACACCCATTTCATCGACTGGCGCTTCATTCATCGAGCCCGACTAAATCTCCTCCCCCTCAACGCCACAAGACTCTGGGCACCCGCGGCGGACAAAAGATGCAGACGCTGCGGGTATGGGGAGGAGACACTGCCGCATGTACTTTGCCATTGCATGCGGCAGAGCCGGGCCATGACGGAGCGCCATAACACCATCGTCGCCAGAATAAAAAAGGCTGCTTTGGGTCGGTTTACAGTCATTGCGGAGAACCAGGTCGTAGGCAACACATCACTCAAGCCCGACCTGGTACTGGCCCGTGGAGAGGAGGCACTCATCCTGGACGTCTGCTGCCCTTTCGAGAACAGGCTGCAGGCGTTCCAGGACGCCCGGAAGGCTAAGGAGGAGAAGTACGCCCCTGTACAGCGTCATCTCCTCCGGCGGTTCCAGCGTGTGACGGTGGACGCGGTGGTCGTCGGCTGCCTTGGCAGCTGGGATGTGGGGAACGACCGGGTGATGCGCAGGCTGTGCAGTAGGTCATACCTACGGACACTTAAACGCCTGTGCATCAGTGACACAATAAGCGCCTCTACAAAGATTTTTAGAGCCCATGTCGGCACCTCTTAATGATCTTATGTTTTTAGAGAAGCGCCATTTTTTGCACTGTTTTACACCTTTACAGTTTTAGTCTTTTATTACTAACACCACTAACTAGTTTTTTTAGCCATTTGTTTGCGTTTTTAGATTATACACCTTTTATTCGTTTTCTCCTTGGTTCTGTAACTTGTATTTTTTGATGTTCTGTAACTAGCATGAATAAAAACTCTGTTCTTATCAGCTTAATATCTGATACGGGTTCTATATGGACCCACGATATTAAACCTATTTTTGGAAGTTGGCGGAGTGCTTGAAGCCTGCTTCACCTCCGCCGCAGGTCGGCCCGGTATTGCACTACCTCCGGGATCGGCCCCCGCTCACTTAGGTGAGACTTCATTCAATCAAAATGAAGAACACAAGCTCGAAGCGAGCACTCACGTGACACGCACCATTCCCATACTATACGCAACGATGCCGGTGTTTCTGAACGATTGTCTGCTGTAATGAGCTACTTGGGGGGGGGGGGGAAGGGTGATTAGCCGTGGGTTTTGCAATCAATGTAAGTCCCACTCAAAGCCAACACTGCATTTTGGAGTTCACTATCGCTTTGATCCGTAAACGACAGCAAGCTCGCCCTGCGAAAATCCGCTGCCCTAGTGGAAGAAAGGTTCCCTATGAAACAAAAATGGAGTGCCCGATTTCCGGCAACATTTTCGCTGCAGTGGGACCGAGCGCCTCGAAAACAAACTTGTCGTATGGCCAAGTGTGGCGAAATATATTCAAGGGTTCAGAGGTGCCTCAGCTTTCCAACCTGTATGTTATGAATACCTGTTGCTACCTTTTCGTCATCATCATCCTGCTGGCTACGACCACTGCAGGGCAAAGACCTCTCCCATAATTCTCCAAGCACCCCGGTCACGTGTAAGCCCGGTCACGGTCGCCGTCTAGTGCCTGCGCCCTTCCTAATCTAATCTGCCCTCCTAAATTTCCGCCACCCCGTGCTACGCTTCCCTTCTCTTGGAATTCAGTCGGTAACCCTTAATTGATGATCTTCCCCCCACATTGCATGCCCTGCGCACGCCCATTTCTTTTTCTTGGTTTAAACTAAGGTGTCATTAGCTCGCGTTTGTTCGCTCACCCCCCGAATCTGCTCTATTCTTATCCCCCGTAGCGCTACACCCATCATTCTTCTTTCCAAAGCTCGTCGCGTCGCCCTCAGTTACCCTTCGGTAATCCTTAAGGTCCTTCGTTGCGGCACTCGTGGCATCTTTCTCATTTAAATAAGGCTATTTCGTTCAGTTTTGGGGGAAAACTCAATGAGCTAGGCGCGATTGTGTCCCCGGCGCCGCTCTCAACAAGATGGCGGCGCCCAGGCTTTTTGCCTGGTGGTTCGGCTTGACGCAGAACACGCCTGCAGGGCAGTGAAGCCGCATTGAAGGGGCAACGAGCGGCGCAGTGAAGCGCATGCTCGGGCGAAAAACGCGAACATCAGCCAAAAATACAACCAAATGGCCAAATACGAATTTCCGTTATGGGAAATTGGAGTTCAGTTGGCGCGTTGCGCTCGCCTAAGGTAAAGAACATAAATGCGAGTGCCACATCAGCCAAGTCAATGCTGAGGATCGCGTATCATTTCTTATTTTTTTTTTCCCCTTGCCTCCTGGCCTGCGTGGCCCTAGCGCGCATGCCCACGAAAGTAATGCAATAAGGAAAACGCGAAATCATGCGGTGACGGCTGTATCATATCTATTGTGCGTGCTTTGTTCTTTTTGGACTACAGTGGTGTGCGTTATGAGAAAGTTTCAGTGACCAGCGAACCTATATTTAGAACCACATTTACGGTTACTGCTACAAGCTGCGGGTAGGTGTTTTTTTTTTTCTTTCTTTCTTTTTTTCGCTACCAACGATGGGTTATCGCAACCGCGATCGGTTGTGCTAGACGCGTTCTTGCCAAACGTTGGCTCTATACGCGACCCGTGACTCGTGGTCGGCACATTCAAGCAGTCCATTGCAAACCGTTCCAAGAAGAAGGATGCTAGCTCCACGTTCTGCCGGGAGCGCTAGTTCGAAGATTGTACTTTTAGACCCTCGAGGAAGCACCGCCATCCCACGTTTTCTATAACGCGCTAAGATTCAGAGCGACAGCGACCACTTGTCTTCGTCAATATCTCGGACACACTTTTTTTTTTTCTTTAATCCAGATCGTCAGACGAGCCCGCGTTCACGCGCACTCGCTCTCTCCGATAAGCAGGGTAGCTCGGTTGGGGTGTTGTAGGGCCTCGCGCATGCGCTGCTGAGTTCGTCGCTTCGCCGGCCGGTCGACGCTGGCGCGGTACTGGTAATCAACTTCGACGGGCATGGTGAAACGTCACTGTGAAACGTCACGACTAGCAATGCAATGTGTTTGCGAGCAATCGGAGAAATGAGAGAGCCCCTGTAGATTAGTGGAAACGTTCCTCCAAGTATTACGTTTGCAATTTGCGCCTACGAACATGAACTAGACAAAGGAAATGATCTGTAGCCGCCTTCACTTCATAAAATTCCCGTACGAAGAAATTTGCGTGCGCACGTGATCTCCCGCATGAAACCAGACGATAGGTTAATTTTAGCCGTTCATTTCGATTTGCCGAATGTAAACCGGAACACTTTCTCCACGCGCTCTTGAGGTTTGAATGACAATCAATGACATGCTTTTTTTTATATATTTTTGTTTGTTCTATCTGGAACCAAAAGAATTCAGAACGCCATTTCAATCTTAGATTCGATTCACGCCTTGCGTTACGTCACCCCTGGCATATCTGATGAACATGCTCTGCTGTTAAGCTTCATGATCACGGCATTAAAAGTCGCCACTTCCCGAACGTTTATCGCGCCGATGATGAACCGTATGCTGGATTCTTATTGTATTGAGTTTATAGAAAGTTTTATACTTCTATGGCTAGCTTCAAGGAAAGGAAAAACATCGCTCAGCATTGTATAACGCATAACAACAACAACGAAAAATCTGCAGGTTATTCATACTACAATGAGAACACTAGGAATACTGAAAAAGATGAAATCTAAACATGCTGCAAGGAGCCAACAAATGCAATTGAACCAACGAACTGAACT
>NC_091830.1:101165095-101172595 GCF_038994185.2 Dermacentor albipictus
AAGTATAAGTAGATGTGAGGAACATGGAGAGAAACTTAGGCAAAAATACGAGCTAGGACGCATCCACCCGCGAGCTGCCCCGCGGATAATCCGGTAAAGAGTCACAGATAAGATGTGCCATTCGGAGAAGTATGGCCCGGTTTCGTTTGTGCTCCAAGAGAAGGTGGTATGGGGTCCCGCCAGGACGGCTCCCCGGCGGGGTTGTTAGCTGGCTTGCAAGTGCCGCTGTAATGGGGCATTCAGTCAGGTAGTGTTCAAAAGATTCACAGACCAGCCCGCAGATGCATAGATTATGAGGAGCTAGGTTAAAGCGTTTAAGATAATAAGGGAAGCGGCCGTGTCCAGTAATAATATGAGCTATGGATTTATGAGGGGGAAAAAATTCTGGAATAGATTTGATGGTAGGGATCCACAAGAAAAGTGCCGTGTTGGAATTCTCAGCGGCCCATTCAATTTGCCATTCTCTTTCCATCTGCCTAAAGAATTGGGTCCTGAGAGAACGGATAGAGAGAGAAGTGCGGCGCGGTACTCCATAGCGCGCAGCACTCGCTGCCGCCTCATCAGCCAATTCATTACCCAGAATTCCGGAATGCCCCCGTACGTGATATAATTTTATTTCCATGGAAGTTGATAAGGTACTGAGCGCTCTCTTAATGTGAACCACTCGGGCATCAAGGGACCGCAGTGCCGCGATCGCTGACAACAAGGACAGGCAGTCAGAGTATATCTTAACAGGCCGCGTAGGTCTTGAAATTGCCACATAATTAAGGGCCTCAAGAAACGCAATGGCCTCGGCGCAGTACGCACCACCAGCTTGCTCCACTTTATATTTACCAATTTTTAATATCCGGTGTTGAGATTCCATGGCTACGTATGCAGCCCCTGCAGAGGTTCCAGAATAAGAGCCGTCTGTGTATATATGTACAGCCTGTTCAGAGGCATACCTCGACACCTCTGCGCTGCTTAGTCGGGCAAAGGGACAGCGATATCTGTCGGCTGGGTGATCGAGCCAGGGGTTGTAAGGGAAGTCAACTGTTTGAGGGATGTAATATGCAAGACCATAGCAAGTGGGCCTGCGGAGGAGAAATAGGTGGAACTCGGCACGAAGCCGCTCTAACTCAAGGGGGAGAGGTGCCGCTCGCAATAAGACCTGTAATGCCGATGTGCGTGTAGTACGGTAGGCCCCAGTCAAACTAAGGAGGGGGATCCGGTGTAACGAGATGACTTTAGCCGTTAATAGGCTATCTGGAAATTCTGGCCACCAGACCGGGGCTGCGTAGGTAATGACCGGAAGCACCACTTGTTGATACAGAGCCCGAATCGCCATGGGAGTGATGGAATGGTGCATGTTTATGTAAGTCGTAATTTTAGGAGCCATCAGTTCCAATTTCTCACGTATAAAATCAGCATGTTCTTTGAAGCCTAATCGGGAATCGAAGATAACGCCAAGAATGTTGAGTTTGTCTTTCCGCTGCAACCTGTCATTACCCACAGCCACACGGAGGGCACTGGTCTTCATGGAGTTGCATCCATGTGGAAATGCCATGAAAAACGATTTTGTTGTGTTAATATGAACGCGATTCTCCCGTGCCCAATCGCTTACCGAATTCAAGACCGTCTCTGCCAATCTCTCGATTACGGCCCGATTCGTACCCGGAATGGTGATAACGACGTCATCCGCATAAGCCTGTATTACAACACCCTGTGGCACGGGAAGATCCAACAGGCCACGCACCACAATGTTCCATAAAAGCGGGCTTAATGGGGAACCCTGAGGACTACCTAATGTATGCGGCGCGGACACCTCTCCAGAACGAGAGCGATAGACTACCAATCTGTCTTGGAGGAAACTCTTTAATAAATTAAAAAGGTTACCGGGACAGCCATGTTTTTGTAAAAAGTACAATACCAGTGGATGCCACACTGAGTCAAACGCACCCCTGAAATCAAGTGCTATGATCAAGGCCGGTGTATTCTGCTGTTTAAATTGTAAGAGCCGCTCTTTCAGGGCATATAGAGCCATGACGGCACTCCTCCCATGAGTAAAACCGAATTGGTGGGGATGTATGAGGTCATGGGAATAGAGGAAAAAATAGAGACGAGAGTTGAGGAGCCGTTCTAGAATTTTGCCAAAGAGAGAATTCATTACTATAGGTCTGTAAGATGAGGTCTGGTCTGGGGGACGACCAGGTTTAGGAAGAAAGATAATGCGCCCTCTCTTCCAAGTGGAAGGGAAATGACCCAATTTCAAAGCCGAATTAAAAAGAAATTGAAAGAAATCTGGATGAAATTGAAAAATAGTTTTAATCATGGGAAGAGTGACGATATCTAGGCCAGGGGCGGAACCATCTCTGCCCTGCGCAATCGCGTATGCTATTTCATGATGAGTAAAGGGCCTGTCGTCCGAGCGATTAACCGCGGCACTGCCGGCGACAAGTCGAATAGCCGCATGGGAAGGATTATCCCGTAACCTATCGTCCGGTGGGAATTGAGCGCGGAGGAGCAAAGCCGCTGACTGGAGGGTGTCCATAGTCTTTGCACCATTCGGAAGGGTGAGTGCTGGGAGGTGTATTGGCGGTCGAATTTTATTAAATGCTGTCTGAAAAGGAATGCCGAAAATATTCCGTTTTGAACACTCCTGACAATAACGTTTAAACGCACTCTGTTGCGCCTCGGCTATGTGTTTGCGGTACGTTCCCCGCGCTCGAGCAAACAGGGCGCGCAAATGTCCACGCATGACCGGGTCACGTGCCTGCTGATAGCGACGTCTCATGGCCCTTACCCGATTTCTTTCCACCCCTAATTCCGGGGTCCACCAGGAATTCGGAATACGCGGGCCGGACTTGGTAAGTCTAGAGTGACGGCGGATTAGATGGTTGTAGATGGTATTGAATTTACTGATTATAAAGTCTAGGGCTTCACCGGAGCGAAGGGCAGAGCCCTGAACCTGGGAGAACCATGACATTTCCCGAAGGGCCTGGAAGACTCGGGCGCGGCCCGCAAGGGTCAATCGCCTCAACGGAGGCGGCTGTTGCAAACTGAATGCGAATTCGATGTGCTTATGTTCAGCAAGACTTTCTTCATTACTAACGTGCCATTCAAAGTCTAAAGGAGCCATCGAAGAAGTCACTAAGGTAATGTCAATCCAGCTGGCATTGTAGTGATTTTCAAATGTGGGTTCGGATTCAGGGTTGTTTAATAGTTGTAATCCGTGTTGACACATCAACTGAACGACTGCTGTACCCCTACTATCACAGCCGCCACGGCCCCAGAGGGTATGTTTGGCATTGAAATCGCCAGCGATTACTGCCATCCCCGGACCTATCCGGGCAAGGCAATCGGTGATGCTGTTTAAGTAAGTATCTATGTCAGTGTGTGGCGGCGCGTATACCCCGATAACAGTAAACACTACGGAGTTACTTGAAAAGGTTACCGCCACTACATGCGAGGAGATGGTCACTGGAAAGCAATCATAACCGTGTGCTGCACATAATATAGCCATTTTAGGATGATTGGTGGCGTTGAAATGAAGAATACTAGGAGGAACACCAACGATTTCATGCGCTCGGACATATGGGTCACTGATTATAGCAAATGAGATGTTCTTTGTTTCCATCGTCCTGATTAGAACCGCCATGGCATGCTTTGTGTGGTCTAAATTAGCCTGTATAAATTTGAGTTTAGGATTGAGGGCCATCATGAAACACGAAAGGAAAAGCTATGAACCTGAACAGATAACAGGTTGCACGTGCTGGAAGTCATGTGCGGTTGATCCCCCCAATGTCGGCCGCCATACATTCCAGGGCGCCATCTTGTTGAACGCAATTCGCATCCACTGCACACTCTCCCTGACACTTGACATGTCCCCGAGCACCGCCCCGCGGTGCGGTGCAACGAGGAATAGTAATATGTAGCAGTGCACAGGAGGGACGCGCAACGGGGCTCACTGAACAGGCTTAAACGTGGAGGAAGCTGAACGAGAGGCACAAGCGCACCATGTGCTCCCCGCTCATGCCGAGTGTTGTTGAACGGAATGTTTTGCAGACAGCACCCCCGTAGGGCTGCTGTAGACGGGAGATGCATAAATGTACTGTGAACCCCGCCGCGCCGCGGGTCATACCCTCCCGCGCCGCCTACCCGGCTACAGGCCATAGTCGGTACGCGCAGTAATGCGCGCCACCCTTTCCGCCAGCGACGGACAACCGCGATCGCCAGCCGGATGTCCCGCCGACTCCCGTCCCGCGCCCCGACATACCGCACAGCGCACCGCGGCGTCCCCCATGCGCACAGTGCACGTCTGGGCCAGGTGGGGTTCAGCACATTTCGTACAAAGGACTTTGGAAACGTCCAGTTTGTCCGGGCAAAACCGCCGAGAATGCCCGTATGACGCGCAATGTGTGCACAGGGATACATGTAAATCCTCTACCACTCGCGCCGATGTCCAGCCAACACTAACGCGGCCGCGACGCATGAATTTGTGGAAAACTGTGGGGGCACATTCCAGCACATGTGACTTGTTACCGCTACGCTCCGTGAAAGTGGTTTTAAGAATGCACGTGGCCGGATCAAAATCCAGGTCCGGGTTGCGATCTTTAATTTCCTGAAGGAGCCTGTTTGGTGCGACCTCAGGGTCCGAGCCAATGAGTTTGATATGGGGTTTCCTCTTTTCTGGAATACGCATGAGTAAGCTAGTTTTGGTAACCGTGCCCTGTTCGACTGCCTGCCGAAGGTTCTCAATGGAAGTTCGTTCTGTAGCTATTACCGTAACACCGAAGCGTGTACTGCGCAAGGTAACAGCACCAATACCTGCTGCTCCCGGGTCTATGTTAGCTTTAAGAGTCCTAAGGACATCTTTCGCAGGTGTGCGAGACTCACCAACAGGGGTCAGGAATGCAATGTGTCCACGCAGGTGCGGGTCCCCCGAGAACCTGTCGGCTCCCGCCACGTCCGGCGCGGAGGACGGGTTAGTGGCCGCTCGTGCACCACTGCTCGCCATCAGCCCCCGAACAGCGGGAATCTCCGCCCGCACGACCGCAGCAAAGGACGGCGGCAGCTCCTCCGGCGCCGCCGAGGACGGCACCCGCACCCGGAGCTCAGCAGTCTCGCGCCGTGCTTGAGCCAACTGCCGACGTAACTCCTCGACGACACCATCATTCTTCGCCACTGCCGCCTGTAACTCTGCACAAATCTGTATCATACTGTTAAGCTCCGTGATTATTTGTGCCCGAATGGGATTGGAAACCTTAGATTTATCTTGGAATATGATTTCCTCTATGCGGCGTTGGTGTGTGGCCATTGCATCGAGACAGGAAAAGCGGTTGTTTACAGGACCCAAAGGATGCGGGCTCATACCTGATTCTGAGGCAACGCTTAACAGCTGAGTGACAGTATCACCAGGTTTCTGTGCTCTGCCCCTCTCGTGTCGCTCCAAATCAACTACTACCTCTTCGAGTACCCTGTCACCTGAAGGAGAAAAGCCTTCGCCCGCCGAATGTGGCGAGCCCCCCCGGAACAGGGGGCCCGCCCTCGGTGAGCGTGTCCTCTCCGAGCGTCAGCGGCCGCGCCATTGCCCGCTAGCAGAAGCGGGTATGAGCCATAGCCATATTGTGGCCCGGCGGCCGCCGACCTGGAGACGCGAAAATTGTCCTAAATAACCCCCTATCCGCCCTGCCTGTAGCCCGAAAGGAACCGGTATACGCTAAGGACGCGCCTCAACCTAAAAGTAGCTAGGTATGAACAGTAAAAACTGACCTTTTTGACGAAAAACAGGAGCCCGAGCCGACCGGCCTGCCGAACACTTGCTCCAGTGTTCACCAGTACCGTAACACCGAAGCGTGTACTGCGCAAGGTAACAGCACCAATACCTGCTGCTCCCGGGTCTATGTTAGCTTTAAGAGTCCTAAGGACATCTTTCGCAGGTGTGCGAGACTCACCAACAGGGGTCAGGAATGCAATGTGTCCACGCAGGTGCGGGTCCCCCGAGAACCTGTCGGCTCCCGCCACGTCCGGCGCGGAGGACGGGTTAGTGGCCGCTCGTGCACCACTGCTCGCCATCAGCCCCACGTCTGGGCCAGGTGGGGTTCAGCACATTTCGTACAAAGGACTTTGGAAACGTCCAGTTTGTCCGGGCAAAACCGCCGAGAATGCCCGTATGACGCGCAATGTGTGCACAGGGATACATGTAAATCCTCTACCACTCGCGCCGATGTCCAGCCAACACTAACGCGGCCGCGACGCATGAATTTGTGGAAAACTGTGGGGGCACATTCCAGCACATGTGACTTGTTACCGCTACGCTCCGTGAAAGTGTTCACCAGTACCGCCCCAGTCAAACTCCCCGCCTGACACTGTCCTCGGAACAGGTCGCGCAGGCCCGACCGGCACCGCCCCGAAGGGAGACCGGGGGCCCATCGCTTGGCGCTAGAAGCGTGGACAACTCAATGGTCCGCTTCCCGCTCCACCGAGTAAGTAAAGAAACGATGAGAGTAGTGGTATTTCACTGGCGGCCACGAGGACCCCGCCGAAACGAGGCCGTATCCCGTGACCTCCCACTTATGCTACACCTCTCATGTCTCTTCACAGAGTCAGACTAGAGTCAAGCTCAACAGGGTCTTCTTTCCCCGCTGATTTTGCCAAGCCCGTTCCCTTGGCTGTGGTTTCGCTAGATAGTAGATAGGGACAGTGGGAATCTCGTTAATCCATTCATGCGCGTCACTAATTAGATGACGAGGCATTTGGCTATTGCTTCTAGTTTCCACCCCATGATGGTCGAGGTGGGATAGCCGGGCTACCGGTGACCTGTTCGTACTAGGAGGATCCTGTACTTAGTTGGGCCTGGAATTGTCCTGGCCTCAACAGAATAGACACGCTATTCGAAAAACCGTTGTGTCCGGGTCGTAAATCCGGCAGCCCCTCGTCACCTCGGTGCAGGGTTCACCATTTCCACAGTCTGCTTTCAGGTTGGATTGGCCACATAGACCGCAGGGACGCCCCCCGGGTCAGACATGGGACGTGCAATAGGGCCGTTCCCCATGGGTGAAGCTGACCCGATTGTTCGGGCGCAGCCACAGCACCATGCAACCTCCCCAAACGCAGTAGCACTGTCAGTGCTACCACTCGCGGTTTCGGGCGGCCCCCATGGCACCACCACCAGTAAATTGGATTAGCCTAAGGTCGTCCTCCACCGCTCACGCAGAGATGTTCAGTTCTGCTTACCATGGCACATCCCCTGCACCGGGATTGCAGGGGGGGTAGACGGCCCACGCGTGATTTGCTGGGCGCCATAACAAATCGGTTCCGCTTTGATTGCCCCTCCTGCTGCTGCTGCCCTCCGACTCCAGGCTCGCAGCAGGAGCTCCCCCTCTTAGCCGTGCGGGCATCCGCCGCCACCCGCACGTTGCCCGTGACGCACCACGTGGAGGTGGGGAGAGCTCATGTCCAGAGGCCGCGACTCCACCTAAGCTGGATTACACGGACGCGCAACCGTCCGCATCGTTCAGG
>NC_091830.1:101177595-101190095 GCF_038994185.2 Dermacentor albipictus
GTGCTTTAGGCCACGGTTCCTTCCGTACTTGGCAGCCGCACCCTCAATACCGCCGGTTCCATGACCGACCGAGCGCCGCACCGTTCCTTTAGTACTTGGGCAGCAACAAAGTCGGGTCGTTACTCCACACTCGCCGCAGGAAGCGACCGGCAGCCGCCAGCCTTTTCAGACTCGGCAGCGTTTGCCGCGGAGGACGGGAGAGCGCTCGCACCACGGTTCCGTGTGTACTAAGCGGCAGCGGCATTAGCTCTCGACCGTCAGTTCCTTGACCGACCGCACGCTTCGCCGTTCCCCTCGTACTGGGCAAGAGCAGCAGGTCGGGTCGTCTTACTCCCATTCCGCGCAAGAGTGCCGAGGCGGACTTCAGAAAGCCCACCCAGTGTGCGTTACGCCGTTTCTACCCGCGGGCGCGGCCAAGCCAACCGTCCAAGGTTGCAGCCGGCGTCCACTGGGCGCAACAAATTTGGCACGGGGCGCCCTTCGAAATTCGGGCAATCCCCGGCATGTTCGGGTATAGCCGTCCCCGCGTCCAAGCGGGGCCAGCGGCGGAAAGCGTCGGGCGCAGCGAGCTGCTTCACCCACACGGGGTAGAAACAATGGCGCTCGTCACCCTCGAACAATCCGGTAATGATCCTTCCGCAGGTTCACCTACGGAAACCTTGTTACGACTTTTACTTCCTCTAAATGATCAAGTTTGGTCATCTTTCCAACAGACCGGCGCAACCGAAAGGCCGCGCCGGACATCGGTCCGAAGACCTCACTAAATCATTCAATCGGTAGTAGCGACGGGCGGTGTGTACAAAGGGCAGGGACGTAATCAACGCGAGCTTATGACTCGCGCTTACTGGGAATTCCTCGTTCAAGGGGAACAATTGCAAGCCCCTATCCCAATCACGAAAGAAGTTCCACGGGTTACCCAGTCTTTTCAGACAGGGATAAAGACACGCTGCTTCCTTCAGTGTAGCGCGCGTGCGGCCCCGGACATCTAAGGGCATCACAGACCTGTTATTGCTCTGTTTCGTGCGGCTAGGAGCCGCTTGTCCCTCTAAGAAGGTTGTAAGGTGCTGGGAACCCCGCACCTATTTAATAGGCTAGAGTCTCGTTCGTTATCGGAATTAACCAGACAAATCGCTCCACCAACTAAGAACGGCCATGCACCACCATCCACCGAATCAAGAAAGAGCTCTCAATCTGTCAATCCTCCCAGTGTCCGGGCCGGGTAAGTTTTCCCGTGTTGAGTCAAATTAAGCCGCAGGCTCCACTCCTGGTGGTGCCCTTCCGTCAATTCCTTTAAGTTTCAGCTTTGCAACCATACTTCCCCCGGAACCCAAACACTTTGGTTTCCCGGAAGCTGCCCGCCGAGTCATTTGAGTAACTCAGGCGGATCGCTGGTTGGCATCGTTTATGGTCAGAACTAGGGCGGTATCTGATCGCCTTCGAACCTCTGACTTTCGTTCTTGATCAAAGAAAACATTCTTGGCAAATGCTTTCGCAGTAGTTCGTCTTGCGACGGTCCAAGAATTTCACCTCTAGCGCCGCAATACGAATGCCCCCGTCTGTCCCTCTTAATCATTACCTCGTATTCCAAAAACCAACAGAACAGAAACGAGGTCTTGTTCTATTATTCCATGCAAGTTTATTCAGGCGACTCGCCTGCGTTGAGCACTCTAATTTTTTCAAAGTAAAAGCACCGGCCTTCTCGAGGCACACAATGAAGTGCACCAAGAAAGGACCGGCATGATGTTCAGTCCGAGCCGTCGCATCGGGTAGATGCACTACTCGTCTGGAACTGAGATCCAACTACGAGCTTTTTAACCGCAGCAGCTTTAGTATACGCTATTGGAGCTGGAATTACCGCGGCTGCTGGCACCAGACTTGCCCTCCAATTGATCCTCGTTAAAGGATTTAGAGTGTACTCATTTCAATTACGGGGCCTCAAAAGAGTCCCGTATTGTTATTTTTCGTCACTACCTCCCCGTGCCGGGAGTGGGTAATTTGCGCGCCTGCTGCCTTCCTTGGATGTGGTAGCCGTTTCTCAGGCTCCCTCTCCGGAATCGAACCCTGATTCTCCGTTACCCGTAACAACCATGGTAAGCAAGTAACCTACCATCGAAAGTTGATAAGGCAGACACTTGAAAGAAACGTCGCCGGCTCGTGGCCATGCGATCAGCACAAAGTTATCCAGAGTCACCACACAATACGGGCCGAAACCCGATCGATCTTGGTCTAATAAAAGCACCCGTCGCCCAAAGGGCTTCAGGCTCACTGCATGTATTAGCTCTAGAATTGCCACAGTTATCCAAGTAGGAAGAAACGATCTAAGGAACCATAACTGATTTAATGAGCCATTCGCGGTTTCGCCTTATTTCGGCATGTACTTAGACATGCATGGCTTAATCTTTGAGACAAGCATATGATTACTGGCAGGATCAACCAGGTAATCGTTCAACTGCGCGTCCCGCCTGTCAAGCAGGCCGGACGCCGTTTTTGCGATGCCGAGGCCACCTTCAGGCGCCCCAGCACGCTTCGTTCTTGCAAAGAGTAGCACTTTGCACAGTCCGAGACGACGGCGTTCGAGCTCGCTACGGCGCCCTCCCCGAAGGGCCGGGTATCGCCACGCGGCAAGAAGCACGCAACATTCTCGATAGACTGGTTGTGTCGACTCGATCACGGCTTGCGGTTTCTCTTGAGCCCGCAGCACAGGTGGACCGACCGACACTTGCAACGTAGCCGAGACGGCAAAGCCGCCAGGCGACGGGTCACGCCCGCGCCTTCGGCGCTTTCGCATTTGACTCGTCCGAGGACGATGCGGAACACAACTCGATATCGTGGAGAAAGCGTCGTCCGACAACCAGCCCCTAACGCATCAAGCGGATGAGGCTGCAGACGTCAGCTGTGGGATCCACGGGAGCGATACCGGGGACACGCTTGACGGGCACGAAGCCCGCCGCATATCAAACACCCAGGTCGCTTTTGGGGGCGACTGCTCTCTGGGACCCCCATATAATAGCAGCGATAAGTTCCCAAATCTCCATGGGGCCGTACTCGTGCCACTTTCGACGAGCGTTTGGCGAAAATCGTGCCGCCTCGCAGCGCCGCGAGCGAGATGGAAAGCTTACGTCGGCAGCGCAATGCCGAAGTCGTGAAAGCGCAGCGCGTCGACCGAATGCGCGAACGGCAATCTCTCGCCTATGGACAGCGCAGTTTCCAGAACAATCCCCTTTCTGTGCCCCTACGGGGCCACACGCTAGCGCGGCCCTTTCGCCGTTTCCGAGCACGAGTGCGACCGGCGCGGGCGGCGTGCTCGACACCCCGGCTGACGCCGTTTCGGACTTTGTCTCTTCGCGCGCTCGCGCCAACGTCGCGGCAAAACGACGACCTCTGCGCGGTTCTTTCCCGGTTCCCGGCGTGCTATAGTGCAGCCAGCCGGACGGTGACGACGACTCAGTCGCGGCCGTGCGGTGGCTTGTACGCCAAAGTTGCGTGACGGGCGTCGAGCTCCCGCCGCGGCCCGGCTCAGGTGGTTTCGGACTTCTGTCTCTTCCGAGCGCTCGCGTCGTCGTGGGCACGATTCTCGAATGCGGAGCGGTGCGCGGACACCACCACGAACACGCGCAAGCCGAAAACGGCACTACGGTACAACGTCGGCCAGGGCGGTACGGCCCCTTATATGAGCAGCGATAAGTGACCAGACCTCCACGGGGCCGTACTCGTGCGACAAGGCGGCGTACTGCGCCGAGCCGAGCGCCAATATTTGGCCTTGGCACGGCCGATTTGAGCTCTCGCGATCGCCGCGGTACCGCCGCTCACCGATTCAAGGCACGCTAGCGCGGCCCCTTCGCCATTTTTCGAGTAAGAGTGCGAAAAGCGCGCGCGGCGTGCTCGACGCCCCGGCTGACGTAGTCTCGGACTTAGTCTCGCTCACGCCGCCCCGGCTGACGTCGTCTCGGACTTAGTCGCGCTCACACCGCCCCGGCTCACGTGGTTTCGGACTTCCGTCTCTTCCGAGCGCTCGCGTCGTCGTGGGCACGATTCTCGAGTGCGGAGCGGTGCGCGGACACCACCACGAACACGCGCAAGCCGAAAACGGCACTACGGTACAACGTCGGCCAGGGCGGTACGGCCCCTTATATGAGCAGCGATAAGTGACCAGACCTCCACGGGGCCGTACTCGTGCGACAAGGCGGCGTACTGCGCCGAGCCGAGCGCCAATATTTGGCCTTGGCACGGCCGATTTGAGCTCTCGCGATCGCCGCGGTACCGCCGCTCACCGATTCAAGGCACGCTAGCGCGGCCCCTTCGCCATTTTTCGAGTAAGAGTGCGAAAAGCGCGCGCGGCGTGCTCGACGCCCCGGCTGACGTAGTCTCGGACTTAGTCTCGCTCACGCCGCCCCGGCTGACGTCGTCTCGGACTTAGTCGCGCTCACACCGCCCCGGCTCACGTGGTTTCGGACTTCCGTCTCTTCCGAGCGCTCGCGTCGTCGTGGGCACGATTCTCGAGTGCGGAGCGGTGCGCGGACACCACCACGAACACGCGCAAGCCGAAAACGGCACTACGGTACAACGTCGGCCAGGGCGGTACGGCCCCTTATATGAGCAGCGATAAGTGACCAGACCTCCACGGGGCCGTACTCGTGCGACAAGGCGGCGTACTGCGCCGAGCCGAGCGCTAATATTTGGCCTTGGCACGGCCGATTTGAGCTCTCGCGATCGCCGCGGTACCGCCGCTCACCGATTCAAGGCACGCTAGCGCGGCCCCTTCGCCATTTTTCGAGTAAGAGTGCGAAAAGCGCGCGCGGCGTGCTCGACGCCCCGGCTGACGTAGTCTCGGACTTAGTCTCGCTCACGCCGCCCCGGCTGACGTCGTCTCGGACTTAGTCGCGCTCACACCGCCCCGGCTCACGTGGTTTCGGACTTCCGTCTCTTCCGAGCGCTCGCGTCGTCGTGGGCACGATTCTCGAGTGCGGAGCGGTGCGCGGACACCACCACGAACACGCGCAAGCCGAAAACGGCACTACGGTACAACGTCGGCCAGGGCGGTACGGCCCCTTATAAGAGCAGCGATAAGTGACCAGACCTCCACGGGGCCGTACTCGTGCGACAAGGCGGCGTACTGCGCCGAGCCGAGCGCCAATATTTGGCCTTGGCACGGCCGATTTGAGCTCTCGCGATCGCCGCGGTACCGCCGCTCACCGATTCAAGGCACGCTAGCGCGGCCCCTTCGCCATTTTTCGAGTAAGAGTGGGAAAAGCGCGCGCGGCGTGCTCGACGCCCCGGCTGACGTCGTCTCGGACTTAGTCGACGCCCCGGCTGACGTAGTCTCGGACTTGGTCTCGCTCACGCCGCCCCGGCTGACGTAGTCTCGGACTTAGTCTCGCTCACGCCGCCCCGGCTGACGTCGTCCCGGACTTAGTCGCGCTCACACCGCCCCGGCTCACGTGGCTTCGGACTTGGTCTCTTCGAGCGCTCGCAGCCAGGTCGGGGCCGACGCCGACGTCTGCGTGGGGCTTCAACGATTCCCGGCGCGACGCAATGCAACTGCGCGCAGGATGCCAGCGACTCCGCCGTGGCCGTGCGGCGGTGTACACGCAGAAGTTTCGTGAAGGGGTATCGAGCTCCCGCCGCCCCGGCGGACGTGGTTTCGGACTTTAGCGCTCGCAGCGATCTCGCGGCGATCGCTGACGTCTGCGCGGTTTCAGGTGTGCTACGATGCAGCAGTCTGCCGCACGACAATTTACGGAAGCGAGTGCATTCCGCCCCGGCGGACGCGGCAGCGGACTTTGTGCCTGCGGGAGTGCTCTTGTTGCTGTAAAATTTGAACGGGTGCAGCTGCGCGAAGCAAGTGTACACATTTTCTCTCTCTCTCTCTCTCTCTCTGCCCCTGAGGCGACTGTAATTTTAATTTAAATGCAATTGGAGGCGGGAGCAACCTGATGAGAGTAGGCGGACTTCGGCACACCTTGTAGTTTAGAAATTGTTTTCAAGCTTTGAGGACATACACAATCGCGCCATCTGCTTTCCCCGTCTCTTTGGCACTTCATAGTGTGTGCAGCATGCTCTGCATTCCAAAGAAACGCGCCTGTTTCTCCCCCTCTCTCACGTTCTTCTTGTCTTTCTTGCTGCTCTTGTGAGAAGTTGCTATGCTCTTTACTCGCTGTAAAATAGAATGCTTGCGCGAGCCAACAACTTGCGTGTCTTTCTTTTTTTTTTTGTTGTTGTTGTTTTTTTCTCTCTTCCCAAGACGTTTCTGCCATTATTCACTAGCTCTCGTTCTTAGTATGCAACGGAGCGTTAGCTCGCGCCATCTACCTTTCTTTCTGTATGGCGAAGGCCGTAGGTTTTCCTCGTTCCGCACACAGATGGCGCGGATGCGTTTTCGCGCCAGTTTCGAACGACCTCGCTGTACACATGTTTCTCATTTAAAAGTTTCAAAGGGGCTTGAGAAAGGGCGTGGTCCTTTTTTCTTGCGCAAGGCTGAGCTTTCCAGCTGTGCTTAAGCTATGCTAGCATGTGTGCGTATATGTGTGTGTGTGTGTGTGTGTGTGTGTGTGTGTGTGTGTGCGTGCGCGCGCGCGCGTGCGTGCGCGTGCATATGTGTGCGTGTGTGTGTATACACGCACACGGTAAAGATGATGGGGTAGCACTATTTCTTTCTTTCTTTCTTTTTTTTTAACAACACCTGTGCTCCACATGGCGATCTTCCTGCCCTCTATGTTTCCGGTTGGAAGGAGTGCGCAGCCTTTTCTATATTTATTTTTTTTTCCATTCTCTTTCATTCGTACATGAGGCGCGCTACCTAATTCTAGCGGTCGAATCGACACGTTGCAATCCGTCCCGGCCTGTGCCGTATGAAAACTTTCAGTGGGCCTTGCGGTAAATAAAAGGAAATGAGGGAAATGCGCGTAGTGTATTACACTTGCGCACGGGCTTGAAACGAAGGCCTCAAAGAAAGCCGCCTTGAGCGGTCGCATTCAGACGGAAGTAAACATTCCCCTTGCGCGTGTTTTCCGCTCGCCTGTTCCGTTTTCTGCGAGGTTGCCTTCGTTGGTTTTGCCTTGCAAACAAGCTTGCGCTCGGGTCTCGTTTCTACGCGACGGCGTTTCGTTAACAGTGAAAGACTGAGGCGTCGCGAGTTGATTCGCGAGATAGAGAGCATAGAGTCTCTAGACGGGCTGGGTTTTATAAGATTGCCCACGCTGTTGCTGAGGTTACCAATGTCGCCAGGGCACCCGCAAGGCAGTGGTACAATGGAGTGAAGTGAAAGACATCGCTTCTCGGCCTTTTGGCTAAGATCAAAGTGTATGGCTAATCAAAGTGATCAAAGTGGCACAGGAGGGAGGCGGCACTGGCAGCCAGGCGTGATCTCGCCGCGGGTGCTGCCACTGGTGTGTCGGAGCAGGACAGCGACAGCACCCCCGCAGCAGAGCAGGACAGCACCGAGGGTCCCGCTGAGGACCCTCCCGGAACACCAGCAGTGGCGACCGAGCAGGCCGCCGACCAGGAGCCGTCTCCCGTGGCACCTCGGGGAACACCCGGACACAGCAGCGATGGTGAGATGGCCGAGGCACCTTCTCCGCGGACGCCAAACCAGTCAGGGCGGACCGCAGCCTCGGCCTCCTCTTCTCCAACACCATCGCTGCCGTCCAACCGAGGCAGCCCGGGAGCACCAGTCTCCGAGGCTCACGAGCCGGCGGCCATGCAGGAGCTCTCCCCGGGCAGGGCAGAGGTGCAGGACCATGACGGAAGCAACCAGGACTTCGGGACCCAGGACGAACATGCTGGTACCACACGGCCAGAGGGCAGTGCGTGGACGCTAGCGGACGAAACGGCAGAGCTGCGGGCATTGAGCCGGTTGCCTGAGTCTGCTGGGGAGTGGGCACGGTTCGAAAACATCCTTGACCGTGCCATCGCAGCCGCAACCAAACACCTGCGGCTGCCAGTCGGGGACTCGCGCCAATCACGGAGGCGCGAGGTGAACCCCGACAACCCCCAGCAGATACAAACTCTCTACAGAAGGAACCGGCGCCGGGCAGTGCGGTTAATCACTGAAGGCCCGTCCCAGCTCTGTCCAATCGACCCCCACGCACTGCAGGACCACTACTCGAACCTCTGGTCACCAACACCCGTGGATACCAGCATCCTGAGGTCACGGCTTCCAGCCACCGAAGAACTGGACTTGTGCCCCTTTACACCGGAAGAAGTCGCAGCCAAGCTCCGTAAATGCGAGAGTACAGCTCCAGGGGAGGACCGCCTCACGTACCACCACTGGAGGCAGGTGGACCCTGAGGGCAGGTTCCTGGCGGCGGTATACAACGTATGCCTCCAATACCGCCGCACGCCCCTGAGCTGGAAGTCGACGAGGACTATCCTGATCCACAAGAAGGGCGACCGCGAGGACCCCACAAACTGGCGACCCATTGCCCTTGGTCGCACGATCGCCAAACTGTATGCCGGGTGTCTCACCACCCGGCTGCAGAGGTGGTTGGGCGACCATGCGGTACTGTCCAGGTGTCAGAAGGGCTTCCTGCCGCACGATGGGGTGTTTGAACACAACTTCGTGCTGCAGGGACGCCTGGATGATGCTAGGACAGGAGGTGGGGAGCTGTGCGTGGGGTTCCTCGATTTTGCCAACGCTTTCGGCTCGGTCGCCCATCAGGCCCTCGTCGACGCTGTCCGCGGCGCCGGCGCGGGGGAGGCCTTTGCTACCATCGTTGAAGACCTCTACCGCGCCAACACCACCTGCGTCGTGGCAGCAGCTGGCATTACGGAGCCAATCGCCATCGGAGCTGGGCTGAGACAGGGCTGTCCTCTGAGCGGCCTGCTTTTCAACCTGGTGGTGGACCCGGTCATCCGTGCAGTACAGGGAGGCGATAGGCAGCACAACATCCTTGCCTACGCCGATGATCTGACGCTGCTGGCCGCGGATCCCGCCACCCTGCAGAGCCGCTTGGACCGTGTAACAGCCCTGTCGGCCCGGCTCGGGCTGCGACTCAACGCCGCCAAGTGCCGGTCTCTACACCTGTCTGGTCGCCACCCCGTGGGTACACGGCCCACCTCTTTCACCGTGGGTGGCGACCCGATTCCGGCGCTTGGCGACTTCCAGGGGCACAAGTTCCTGGGCCGTCCAGTGGGGTTCAGGGTGCTGCCGGACGAGACGACGGTCGACGAGGCCATCCACCTGGGCAGAAAGCTGCTCTCCTCTATGCTCGCCCCATGGCAGAGGCTGGATGCTATCAAAACATTTTTGTATCCAGCCCTCAACTTTGCCATGCGGGTGGGCCTTGCCAGCAAGGGAGAGTGGCAACGCCTGGACGAGGAGCTCCGCCCGCTCATCAAGAAGACCCTGTACGTGCCAGCCAGAGCTTCCAATGAATACTTGTACGGAAGCTCTCAGGCTGGCAGTGCAGGGATCCCACTTGCGGCGGAGCTCAGCGACATCTGTCGGGTGGATGGAGCCTTCAAGCTACTGACGTCGACCGACGTGGAGGTCCGGGAGCGTGCGGCAGGAGAGCTCGAGGGCGTAGTGTCAAGGCGGCTGAGACGACCCGCGAACACCGAGGACATGGAGGCCTACCTCTCAGGCGAGACGGAGGGCGACTTTCGGCAAACGTCCACACAGGTCCAGTCTGTGTGGACGGAGGCCCGCAAAGCCTCCCGTCGCCTCTCCGTCGCCTGGGAGCTGTTGGAGCATGGAGCCCGCATCAACTGCGGGGAGGCCTCTGTGTCAGCGAGGAACCGCCACAAGCTGGTCAAGACCATCCGGGCGCTCCTCTCCACCGAAAGGGACCAATCTCTGCAAGACAAACCGAACCAGGGCAAGGCGATGGTGTGTGTGGCGGCCGACCCGGCAAACTCACACTTCATGAGGTCCGGCCGCTACACCCATTTCATCGACTGGCGCTTCATTCATCGAGCCCGACTAAATCTCCTCCCCCTCAACGCCACAAGACTCTGGGCACCCGCGGCGGACAAAAGATGCAGACGCTGCGGGTATGGGGAGGAGACACTGCCACATGTACTTTGCCACTGCATGCGGCAGAGCCGGGCCATGACGGAGCGCCATAACACCATCGTCGCCAGAATAAAAAAGGCTGCTTTGGGTCGGTTTACAGTCATTGCGGAGAACCAGGTCGTAGGCAACACATCACTCAAGCCCGACCTGGTACTGGCCCGTGGAGAGGAGGCACTCATCCTGGACGTCTGCTGCCCTTTCGAGAACAGGCTGCAGGCGTTCCAGGACGCCCGGAAGGCTAAGGAGGAGAAGTACGCCCCTGTACAGCGTCATCTCCTCCGGCGGTTCCAGCGTGTGACGGTGGACGCGGTGGTCGTCGGCTGCCTTGGCAGCTGGGATGTGGGGAACGACCGGGTGATGCGCAGGCTGTGCAGTAGGTCATACCTACGGACACTCAAACGCCTGTGCATCAGTGACACAATAAGCGCCTCTACAAAGATTTTTAGAGCCCATGTCGGCACCTCTTAATGATCTTATGTTTTTAGAGAAGCGCCATTTTTTGCACTGTTTTACACCTTTACAGTTTTAGTCTTTTATTACTAACACCACTAACTAGTTTTTTTAGCCATTTGTTTGCGTTTTTAGACTATACACCTTTTATTCGTTTTCTCCTTGGTTCTGTAACTTGTATTTTTTGATGTACTGTAACTAGCATGAATAAAAACTCTGTTCTTATCAGCTTAATATCTGATACGGGTTCTATATGGACCCACGATATTAAACCTATTTTTGGAAGTTGGCGGAGTGCTTGAAGCCTGCTTCACCTCCGCCGCAGGTCGGCCCGGTATTGCACTACCTCCGGGATCGGCCCCCGCTCACTTAGGTGAGACTTCATTCAATCAAAATGAAGAACACAAGCTCGAAGCGAGCACTCACGTGACACGCACCATTCCCATACTATACGCAACGATGCCGGTGTTTCTGAACGATTGTCTGCTGTAATGAGCTACTTGGGGGGGGGGGAAGGGTGATTAGCCGTGGGTTTTGCAATCAATGTAAGTCCCACTCAAAGCCAACACTGCATTTTGGAGTTCACTATCGCTTTGATCCGTAAACGACAGCAAGCTCGCCCTGCGAAAATCCGCTGCCCTAGTGGAAGAAAGGTTCCCTATGAAACAAAAATGGAGTGCCCGATTTCCGGCAACATTTTCGCTGCAGTGGGACCGAGCGCCTCGAAAACAAACTTGTCGTATGGCCAAGTGTGGCGAAATATATTCAAGGGTTCAGAGGTGCCTCAGCTTTCCAACCTGTATGTTATGAATACCTGTTGCTACCTTTTCGTCATCATCATCCTGCTGGCTACGACCACTGCAGGGCAAAGACCTCTCCCATTATTCTCCAAGCACCCCGGTCACGTGTAAGCCCGGTCACGGTCGCCGTCTAGTGCCTGCGCCCTTCCTAATCTAATCTGCCCTCCTAAATTTCCGCCACCCCGTGCTACGCTTCCCTTCTCTTGGAATTCAGTCGGTAACCCTTAATTGATGATCTTCCCCCCACATTGCATGCCCTGCGCACGCCCATTTCTTTTTCTTGGTTTAAACTAAGGTGTCATTAGCTCGCGTTTGTTCGCTCACCCCCCGAATCTGCTCTATTCTTATCCCCCGTAGCGCTACACCCATCATTCTTCTTTCCAAAGCTCGTCGCGTCGCCCTCAGTTACCCTTCGGTAATCCTTAAGGTCCTTCGTTGCGGCACTCGTGGCATCTTTCTCATTTAAATAAGGCTATTTCGTTCAGTTTTGGGGGAAAACTCAATGAGCTAGGCGCGATTGTGTCCCCGGCGCCGCTCTCAACAAGATGGCGGCGCCCAGGCTTTTTGCCTGGTGGTTCGGCTTGACGCAGAACACGCCTGCAGGGCAGTGAAGCCGCATTGAAGGGGCAACGAGCGGCGCAGTGAAGCGCATGCTCGGGCGAAAAACGCGAACATCAGCCAAAAATACAACCAAATGGCCAAATACGAATTTCCGTTATGGGAAATTGGAGTTCAGTTGGCGCGTTGCGCTCGCCTAAGGTAAAGAACATAAATGCGAGTGCCACATCAGCCAAGTCAATGCTGAGGATCGCGTATCATTTCTTATTTTTTTTTTCCCCTTGCCTCCTGGCCTGCGTGGCCCTAGCGCGCATGCCCACGAAAGTAATGCAATAAGGAAAACGCGAAATCATGCGGTGACGGCTGTATCATATCTATTGTGCGTGCTTTGTTCTTTTTGGACTACAGTGGTGTGCGTTATGAGAAAGTTTCAGTGACCAGCGAACCTATATTTAGAACCACATTTACGGTTACTGCTACAAGCTGCGGGTAGGTGTTTTTTTTTTTCTTTCTTTCTTTTTTTCGCTACCAACGATGGGTTATCGCAACCGCGATCGGTTGTGCTAGACGCGTTCTTGCCAAACGTTGGCTCTATACGCGACCCGTGACTCGTGGTCGGCACATTCAAGCAGTCCATTGCAAACCGTTCCAAGAAGAAGGATGCTAGCTCCACGTTCCGC